>NW_006400130.1:1379649-1381308 GCF_000299155.1 Elephantulus edwardii
ATTGGCACAGGACAGAGCGGAGTTTAGGGCTGTTGTACATAGGGTCGCTATGAGTCGCAGGCGACTCGACGGCACATAACAACAACAACAACAAGCACCAGATTGAGTTGTTCTATGTAATCAATTACCCTGACGGTGTTTTTGGGTTTTTTTTCTAAATTTTATACTAATTTATTTACAAAGTTCAAATACTTTGTTTTTCACACTAGATCTTTTCCATTTCCTTCACCACCCTTCTTCAAATTGTGCCATCATATAATTAAGACCCCTTTGTATATCCTCACTCCTTTGCTTCCACCTTCTTCACCAAAGGATTCTAATACTTACTCTACAATAATGGTTTCATATAGTATTTGTCCTTATGGCCTGATTTAGTTCTTTCAGCATAATGCTCTCCAGTCCCTCTCAAGTTAGGTAGTAATTTACAAAATCATTGTTCCTGAGTGTTGTGTAGTAGTACTATTCCATTGTGTGACTATATAATTTTTTAATCCATCCCATTGTGGTTGAACATCTGGGCTGTTTCCATGTTCTTGCAATGGTGACTACAGCTGCTGTGAACATTGGTGTACAAGTCTCTGTTTGTGTTTCAGTTCTCATTTTCTCGGGGTATATTCCAAGCAGTGGAATAGCTGGGTCATATGTAATTTTTACGGTCAGCTTTTTGAGAAAGCACCAAACTGCCTTCCAGAGTGATTGGACCATTTTACAAACCCACCAACAATGTTTAAGAGTCTCTATCTTGCCACATCCTCTCCTCTCCAACATTTATTACTTGTTCTTTTAAACTTTGCCACTGCTACAGGAGTGAGATGGTATCTCATTGTGGTTTTGATTTGTATCTCTCTTATTGCCGTTGATTTTTAGCATTTCTTCATGTGTCTCTTTGCCATATGAATATCCTCTTCTGTGAAAAGTCTTTCCATGTATCTTGCCTATTTTGTAATTGAATTTTCATAATTTTTCTTCCGGAGGCCCAGGAGTATTGTGTAAACTTTTGTTATGAGACCCTTATCTGAGATGTTGCCAAATGTGGTTGTTGGTTTTTTTGTTTGTTTTGTTTTTCCCACTTGCTAGATTTTCTTTTCACTCTGTTGGAAAATGTTTTTGATGAACACAGGGATTTAGTCTTTAGAAGGTCCCATTCATTAATTTTATCCTCTTCAGATTGTGCATTTTTGTCTGTATTTGGCAGTCTCTGTATACCAAAGACTAGGTCTTCTTAGCAAATTTTTATTTTAATTTAGAAATCAACCATTAGATTCACAATATTTTAGCAACAGTACACAATAAGTTTTTTATAAAACCCTAAATTGTTCTCTGTGACTTTTCAGAAAAACTCAATATCTACAACCTCAATATCAAATATGGACTTAATTAAAGATAGTGTTTTAAGGAAGTAGTGTTTTACTTGGTTTTTTAAAAAATCTCCAATTTTTAGAAGACAAGGAGTTTTCAATTATTTGCCAAACAATACTAAAATGATAGCACAGGCTGTAGATGTACATAAATTTTCTACTACTCAATAGCTTTTTATTTTCATTTACAAGGGTTCACTTTAGAATAAATATTCATAAAGGATGCCTTTCTTTTTTTTTATGGAAAAGTAAAAGAAAAGATTCTTTCATTGTTTTAAAAACCCTCCCCCAGGTCCCCTCC
>NW_006400130.1:1382808-1392012 GCF_000299155.1 Elephantulus edwardii
CATTGAGTCTTCCTATCCATGAGCAAGGGATATTCTTCCACTTTTCAAGATCTCTTTTTGTTTCTTGTAGTAATGTTTTGTAATTTTCTTGGAACATAAAGGACGCCTTTCTAATGCAGAGAAACAAATCTTCTTGCCTTAAAAACTCAATTTGTAGAGCTTCTGATCTGGCATTGTATGGAATGTTTAAGAATGAGATCACCAAGCAGCCACTTAAAAATGCAACAAACTTTATAAAAAAGCTTTATAAAAAAGTTATTTTCCTCACTAGATTGTCAGGTACAAAACAATGCCAAGAGTAAATCTACTGAGAAATTTTCATATTTTTGTTGTTATGTGCAATCAAGTTTCTTGCGACTCTATACATCTCCAAAAGACCTAAGCCCTTTTCTCCAGAAGGTAAATCAATCCATATCATCCTGGATTTTGCTCTACTGTATTATCCTTATACCCTTCCAAGCATGCTGCCCTTCTCCAAGGACTGATCCCTCTTGACAACATGTCCAAAGTTTATCAGATGCCATTTCAAAATCCTCGCCTCCACGGAGCAACTTAGTTTCACTCTTTGCAAGACAGACTTGTTCTCCCTACAGGACCATCCATTGTATGTTCAGTACTCTTCACTAGCACCACAACTCCAAGGGAGTGATTCTCCTATCATCCTTTGTTATTGTCCAGCTCTCTAATGCATAGCAAGCAATTATGAACACCACAGCCATGTTAAGTACACCTTAGTCTCCATACTGCCATCACTGCTCTTCAGTACTCTAGAGAGGTCCCTGACAGCACATTTTCCCATTATAATTCAACTTTTTATTTCCTTACTGCTCATGGCAAGAGTGTTGATTGTGGAACCAAGGAAGCTGAAGTTGTTAAAAATTTCAATCTCTTCTCTGTTTATAATGAAATTGCCAATTGGCCTAGTGATTAGAATCATAGCAGATCCAAAAGTAATCCCAGTATAGCTGTTTGGGAGTCTGGCTTTGGGCATCAACATGAACCTAAGTTTAGAAAAATATACACACTATTAGGAACAAATGGGCATTGTAATGAAATCTAACCAAATTAAGGTAATGTTGTTTCAAAAGACATGCCAGTTTACACAATTATTTTCCCTATTATATCTTGTCTGTCCCGAGTCCTTTGTGTATAAGAGAATATGTAAACACTTCAAGAAGCCATCTACATTTCCAACATTCAATATGAGAATATTCTAGAGATACAATCTCTCTATCTTCATTAATATGAAATTTATACTCTTAAATGTCAAATACTGTTATTTTTCTTGAATTCATATTTGATATGCTATCTTTAATTTATGGAGCTGTGGTGGTCTAGTGGCAAGAAGCTGTGCTGCAATCCCAAAGGTACAGAGTTTGAGGGCACCAGCTGCTCTGTAGAAGGGTGGGAGAGGGGAAGGATGGGCATTCTCCTTCCATATAATATACCACCTCTGAAAACCTGGCAGAGGGTCAGCTTTCAGTCAGTTCTGACTCAACAGTATACAACAACAAAGCTTTTAATTTATCTTATGCATATTTATCAAGGTTTTGTAAGATTCAACCATTAAATGCTATACCCTAATTTCTCCCCCTACATCATACTGAAGTATCTGAATCTTCTTGATATTTATAGTTTGGAGAAAATGTCACTCACCTATGTTTTAATCTTTTTTTCTTCCTTCCATTCTTGAAAAATTAAATCTGGCAAATATATTTTATATTAACAAGAAATCCTATGCAAGGATTCAGAAATATTACCTACTCCCTTCAACATTTCTTTTCCCCCCCCAACATTTCTTTAATAACATTCTCATTTCTTTGCTTTTGTTGTGTTAATGACATATTAAAGTAACGCTTTTAGTTTAAGAACCACAAATATGCAACGATGTTAAACTTCATCTCCCATACTTTGGGTACATTGTTAGGAGAAACTATTCCTTGGATTGGGACATCATTCTTGGAAAGATGAGGGGCCAGCAAAAAAGAAAAAAGACGCTCAGTGACATAGATTGATACAGTGTCTGCAGCAATGAACTCAATTGCATTGACCAACTCAAAGACACTTAAAAACATCACCACAACAATGACTGAGGAAGAAGAAACTAAGAATTTTATAAATTATTTTAAAATGTTGTTTGTTTGTTCATTAGTTTCCCCCAATCCTCTCCTTCCACCCACAAAACTCTTTTATAAGAATTTTTAACCTATCAAATTGTTGTAGTTTATTGATAAATGACATTTAGTAGACTCCATCTCATAATGGCTCTGTGTACAATAGATTCAAACATTGCCCAATCTAGCACCATCCTTACAATCTTAATCATGCCCACAGTATGGGAGACACAACCTTGGACTTATTCTAAGGAGAGCTCTGGCAGTATTTCTTAAAAGTCAGTTTTGCTTATTTTTTGGCAGTCCATAGTATTCAATATTCTTCACTATCACCAATATCTAAAGGTATCAGTTTTTTAATTTTAATGATTAATTATCCTACTTTCACATGCCTAGGAAGCAATTGAAAATAACATGATTTCTTTGTAATAGTACCTTTGTAATAGTATATGTTTCCAAGATAATGTCTGCTGCCATGGTGCCAACTCTATATTATCACCATGCTTCTTGTTATAATTTTCCTACCTTTTTACATCCAGAAATTTGATCTCTTTTCTTTATCATCACAATTTCTAATTTCATCAAGGTTATTTCTCTCTTAATCAAGGTCTATATGTACTCAGATTTCTTCTATGTGACTGGTTTCTAACACCTTAAGTACTATGTCTATCATCTCATCTTCTGAATAGACTGAGTTTATGAATATTTTATGTACAATTTTATAAAACTTGTGTTGTCTCTTCCCAAACACTTCAGATATCAAGTCTTTTAATATGAAATTACTTTACCTGAGAAATATGAAGATGAATATGAATCATGGAGATCTCTGATTGTGCAGATTGTAGGGTTTTGTGCTGCTGACCCAAAGGCAAAACCTCTTGGGATGCGTCAGTCCACATGCTCCACAGGAGAACCATGGGCAGCCTCCTCCCAGGTGATGTGCAGCCTCAGATATTTGATGGAGGATCAGCTATGAGTCCATTCTGAACTCAATGTCAATGAGAGACACAGATTATTTCTCAAAACTTTCTGGAATCTTTCTTATAGAAAGGGTTTAGATTGGTTATCCATAAATTTTCTCAGAGAAAGCACAATTCAAACAATAGGTTATACATTTTGATCATCAGCTCTCTGATTTCATGCTTGAATGACTTTCAAACTCTTTGGTAGATGCCATTACATTGTCATGATTTATATAAATTTACCCTGCCAAGTTGGCCCAGAACATTCTGAGTATTGATCACTGTTTAATACAGTATTTATAAGCCAACTAACTTCAGAAAACAATTTGAAAGTAAGACTTTTATTACCATCAACATATCTTTTAAGCTCTCATTATATGCTAAGCACTGTGCAATGTGCTAAGCATAAAAAAGGTCTTTAAGATATGATCCCTTTCTTTCCTGCGTTTGTAGTGCTGTAAAGGAGACAATTAAATGGCACTGAAAGATGCCATCAGTGCCCAGAAAGTGATGTGGGTAAGAACTTGGACTCATGAAGCTGTCAGAGAAGGTACATCTGAGAGCTTAACAGTGTGAAGAACTTAGATAAGAATTGCTGTTGTTGCCATGGAGTTGCCTCATTACAACCTTAGAAAAAACATGTTAAAACCTTGACCTATCTTGTTCCATACTCCCAATCTCTGTCATGATCAAACCCATTGTTGAAGTCACTTTGTCAATCTATCTACTTAAGAGTCTTTCTCTCTTTTCCTGATACTCTACTTTTCCAAGCATAATATCATTTTACTCCAAAGAGTAGCAGCACCTGACACATGCTCAGAGTATGTGTATGAAACTACATACACTGTCTTTGCTTCTAAGGAACACTTTGCTTTCTCTTTCTTCCATATATAGTTGTTATTTTCTTCAGACAGTTGATAGTAGACAGTACTCTTTACAAACATGACAATTCAGAGGCACCAATACTTTTTGAATCTTCTTTATTCATTGTCCAACTATTATGTAAGTACAACTGTTGCTGTTGTTATGTCCCGTCAAGTCGCTTGTGACTTATAGCGACCCTATGTACAACAGCCCTAAACTCTGCTCTGTCCTGTGCCAATTGCACCGTCTCCAATACACCCATCCCAATTACCCCAGTCACTGAATCAATCCACCTCATAGAGGGCCTTCCTCTCCTGCACTGTCCCTCCAACCTGCCAAGTATGTTGTCCCTCTCCAAGGACCGGTCCTTCCTTACAACATGTCCAAAGTATGTTCGATAGAGCCTCAGAATCCTTGCCTCCAGGGAGATAGATGCCTGGTTTAACCCATTCCAGGATGAATCTGTTTGTTTTCCTAGCAGCCCATGGTAACCTCAATACTCGTCTCCAGCACCACAGCTCAAAGGCATCAATTCTCCTTCTATCCTCCTTAGTCATTGTCCAACTCTCTGATGCATAACAAGTGATCACAAAGACCATGGCCTGTATCAGATGCACCTTAGTCTCCAGAGAGATACCATTGCTCTTCAGTACTTTGGACAGGTCCCTAAGAGCAGACTGCCATGGCAATATGTCTTTTAATTTTTTAGCTACTGGTCCCAAGAGTGTTGACTGTGGAGCCAAGCAAACTAAAGCTGTGAACAATCTCAATCTCTTCATCATCCATCCTGATGGTGCCAATTGGCCCAGTGGTGAGAATCTTTGTCTTCTTGACATTGAGCCTCAATTCATATTGGCAGCTGAAGTCCTTGACCCTCTACAGCAAGCGCTTCAGGTCCTCCTCAGTTTCCTTAAGCAGCATTGTGCCATCTGCATAACACAGATTGTTGATAGATCTTCCACCAATCTTGACCCCTTATTTCTCCTAATTGAGCCCAGCTTCCCGGATAATCTCTTCTGCATACAGGTTGAAAAGGTATGGAGACAGGACACATCCCTGTCGTATGCCCTTCCTAATTTTGAACAATACAGTGTTTCCTTGCTCTGTTCCGACAACTGCCTCTTGGTTCAGTATAGGTTTCTCATTAGCACGATCAACTGTCCTGGTGTTCTCATTCTTCTCAGAGTCAGCCACCATTTGTTATGATCCACACAGTCAAACACCTTTGCATAATCAATGAAGCACAGATATATATTCCTCTGGTATTCCCTGCTTTCAACTAAGATCCATCTCACATTAGCTACAATATCCCTAGTACCTATATACCAAAAATTACAAAGTGCTTTACAATCAAAACAAATAAAAACTACTTTGTATAGTAGTGAGAAGGGAAGATGAAAAACACAGATTAACTCAAAATCATAACTCAAAGTCATAGATTCTTCTGCTATCAGAGTTAGTAATTGTCCAGCTCTCTGATGTGTAGAAGTAATTGCGAAGGCCATGGAATGAGAAGCACTTTAATCTCTAGACTGCTGTCGTAGCTCTTCAGCATTCTTGAGTGCTCCCTGACAGCAGATTTTCCTAATGTAATCCATCTTTCTCCAATCCTAATGCCACATTCCTCCTCATAATGTTCAGCCTCCTGAATGATCTGTTCTGTATATAGATTGGAAAGGGATGGAAACAGGATCCATCCCTATTTTCTTTTTTGCATACTAAAATAAAATACTCATTAATCACTTAAATAAAATACTCATTAATCACTTTGCTTTGACATTTTTGTTAAAAACTTAAAATTAGTTATTTGATCAAATGTCTTCTTTTTTTCTTTTCAATCACATAAATATATAACATAATACATAACGTAGGCTGTTCTCTATGTCAGTGTTGATGTTACGTACTGTCAAACTGGAATCACCTTATAGCTGACCCTGTAGTAGTTTTTCAAAAGCGGTAATCATATTGCCCATCCTTCTCCCATGTGGCAGCTGGAGAATTCAAACTATATGCCTTTAGGTTTGCAGAGAAGTTCATTACCATTAGGCCACCAGTGCTAGTCATTTACAAACATTAGGTTAAGAGTTTGACAGCTCCAAAATTTTACAAATTATTTCATGATGTCACCAATCCAAAACAAGTTGTCACGATATAAATAAATAAATAAATAAATAAATGCCTGTGAAAAACCCACTGGTCAGCTATGGATTGGTTCTTACTTGACAGTATTCAACAACACAACACAGACAGAAACAATTCAGGTCAGATTCCAAGTTCACCAATAATTGCATATATGACATAGAAAATGTTACTTCAGTATAGAAGATCATTCCCTCATTTGTGGTAAATAGGCATTTCCCTGTGCTGTGTCAACATTTTCACATTTCCCTGCTTCGATTCTCTGATATCTTACCTGATCTGTGAACTTAGTGAGACAAAACTGAAATAAATCCCAAGTTTCACTATGGATCTAGGTTAGAGGTGAGTAAAGATCATCAAAGCCAACAAATTCAGGGTATGCATTCCAAAACACTTTTTCATGGAACAGGAGAGACCAGTTATTGGAAAATGACATCATGGTCAGAAAAACAAGGGTCTAGTGCTTCTAAGCTTGATTCTACTTTGTCTCTTATGAACTTCCTGGTTTTGGGCTTTACTCCAGGTCTCTGATCCCCCTTGAGTTGATTTTTTTTTTGTATGGTGTGAGATGTGGATCCTATTACAGCTTTCTGCAGGTGGAAGACCAGTTTTGCCAGCACCTTTTGTTAAATGTTATACTTTACCCATTTGATAGCTTAGATTTCCTTGTTGAATGTCACTTGGCCATAGGTAGTGGATCTATTTCTGGGTTCTCAATTCTGATCCATTGCTCTATGTGCCTGTCATTGTACTGGTACCATGCTGATTTGATTACTACTGCTGTGCAGTAGGTTGTTTTGAGGTCGGGGAGTGCTATGCCTCCAAACTAATTTTTGTTTATCAGAAGTGTTTTGCTTATTTGGGGTCTCTTGCCTCTCCAAGTAAATTTGATAATTTCCCTTTCAATCTCTTTGAAAAAGGAATTTGGTATCTGGATTGGGATTACATTGAACATGTAGATTGCTTTTAGTAGGATTGTCATTTTCACCATTTTGAGTGTATCTATGAACAGGGAACATTTCTGGGTTCTCAATTTTTCCATTTATTTAAGTATTTTATTTTGTCTTGCAGAAATGCTAGTCCAATATATAAATAGACTGCCAAATATGACTAGAAATGTACAATCTAAAGAGGATAAAATTGAAGCATGGGGACTTCTAAATATTAAATCCCTGCGCACATCAAATTTTTTTCCCAACAGGGTGAAAAGAAAACCTACAGACTGAGAACAAACATTTGGTAATACCATCTCAGGCAAGAGTCTTATAAATAAAGTTTACAGAATACTCCTGGGCCTCCACAATAAAAAGACTGATAACCCAATTAGAAAATGGTCAAAAACCTGGAAAAATGTTTCACAGAGGGATATATTCTAATGGCAAACAGACACATGAAGAAATGCTTCAAATCACTGGCAATAAGAGATGCAAATCAAAACCATGATGAGGTACCATCTCACCCCATTAACAGTGACAAAATTTAACAGGGCAGCAAGTAACAAATGTTGAAGAAGATGTGACAAGAAAGAAACTTTTATACCTTGTTAGTGAAATTGTAAAATGGTACAACCATTCTGGAAGGCAGTTTGGTGCTTTCTCAAAAAGCTGAATATAGAAATTGCATATGACCCAGCTATTCTGCTACTTGGAATATATCCTGAGAAAGTGAGAACTGAGATTCAAACAGGAACTTGTACATCAATGTTCATAGCAGCATTATTCAACATCATAAGAACATAGAAAAAGCCCAAATGTTCAACCACAAATGAATGGATTGAGAAATTATGGTACATTCAGTACTATGCAGCACACAGGGGCAATGATTTTATAAATTATTACCTAACTTGGGAGAAAGTGGAATGCATTATACTTATTGAACTCAGTACCACAAGGATAAATATTGTATAATGCCATTATTATAGAATGAGTACAAGGTCAAAGAGGGATGGGAAAGGCTGGAAGCAGAGGGTTGTGTATGTGTATGTGTGTGGGGGGGTGGATTAATCACAGAGTTCTATAATTTGTTGGAGGTGAAGTAAATTGAATTTGTATTCAAATTTTGTGAATAAACTAGTAGAGAAAAAGAAAAACAGAGGGTGAGCAAAAGGCAGACCTTAGACGAGATGGATTGGCATAGTGACTACTGCAGAGACTATGAGGATAGCACATGATGGGCCTGGAGTTCTTCTGTAGTTCATGATGTCAACATGATTCTGAGTCACCTCAACTAACAGCAAAAGTAATGATCCTCTTAACCTTGAATAAGGCTTCGCAGAAGAGGAACCTTACTCATCAGAGCTCTGGAAGCAATACTTGGTCTTCACACCAGTATCAGTGTACATTTATTCTCCAGTATTTTGAAGCTCCCTTGCCCCTACTATTTTCTTTAGTTATATATTAAATAAATATCTGTTAATCATTTTGCTTTTTTTGTTAAAAACATAAAATTAGTTAATTAAATCCATTAAGATTTTTCCCCCCTCCTATTTGTAAAATGGATGCAATGATGGTTTTGCCTTACATGGTTTTCAGGGCCAATGTACTCTACACTTAACTCTGGCAAGTCCTCAGTGATGGCCATCAGTTTTTCACTGTAAGTGCTAAGTTTCAGACAATTTCACTTCCCTTTTTAAATGACTAAATATTGGGAAATAATTATGCATGTGGCATTTAAGCACATGGACTGGGAGTCTACAGGACTGGTAATCTTCAGAAGTAATATTCATATAGACACTTTATACAGGAGAGCAGATGTTTGCAGTCTTCTCTACCCCAACTGCCTACATTTGGATCAGGATAGGATCTAGAAGCTAATATCAACAGAGGAGAACGACTGCTGAAAATGAATTATACTAAATTCACTGCTGTTCATTTAATCCTATTATCAATGTTCTTAATGATTTACAGGAAATTTTACTCATAATTACATTTCCATTATATATATATATATTGCATGATATATATTGTTGCTGCTGTTGATTGCCTTCGAGTCGAGCATGACTCATAGTGACCCTATGAACAAAAGGCCTGAAGCCCCTCTATAATTATTGACATTTCTCAAAGTTCATAGAGTTTCTGGAGGCAAGTTGTTTAGGAAGTGGACACCACTTAGATGGATGGATGGAT
>NW_006400130.1:1393361-1409204 GCF_000299155.1 Elephantulus edwardii
TATAGTTCTATGTATAGTTATATATATATAGTTATATATATAGTCATATGTATATATACACATACACACACATTGGAAGCAGGAATGGCATTCACTCACTTCCTAAACAACATGCCTCTGAAAACTCTATAAACTTTGAGAAAAGACAATAGTTATACAAAGTCTTCATGTCTTTAGTTCATAGGGTCACTATAAGTTGTGCTTGACTCAACAGCAATCAACAACACAACAACAATATAAAAACAAGCTTGGAAGCAGGAGTGGCATCCATTTTTGAAATAGCTTGCCTCCGGAAACTCTATGAAGTTGGAAAAATGATGAAAGTTATACAAGTGTTCAGGTCTTTCGTTCATAAGGTCTCTATGAGTCATCTATGAATTGACAAATTTAATAACAACAACAGCAACAAGAGAGAGCTCTGTTGGTCTAGTGGATAGAAAGTTATGCTACCAAGCCAAATGCGGGTGATTTTAATTTGTGGCCCTCAGGCCTAATTTTAATTGGTTTTGGTCAAACATTCTTCTAAGTGGTATAGCACTAGTCTGTCCATTTGCTGTACAGAGGTAACTCATGATTGCTGTGATGATAAACACTGTGACACAGATATGTCAAATGCAATATGTTACCCTTAGCAGACAGTGTTTGGTGGAACTTCCTGATTAAAACAAGCTTCGAAGCAGAAGTGGCATTCACTTCCGAAATAGCTTGCCTCCAGAAACTCTATGAACTTGGAGAAAAGAAGTTTTATACAAGTGTTCAGGTCTTTTATTCATAGAGTTGCTATGAGTCGTCTACAACTGGACAACACTTAACAAAAACAAATATGTATATAATCTCTGAGAGAGATCTACTTTGGATTAGGAGAAATAAGAATTAGTATCTCAACCTTAATTTAGAGCAAACCATTTAAGATGTATATATGTAAATATGTGAAATCATCTTGTTTTTATAGGAGAAGGATGAGTAATCTTTTCCCATGCATAAGACCATTGGGATTCACAGCAACCCAACAGTAGATCTGAACCTTGCTGTAACCTGAACCATCCTCATGACCTCTGCCATGTTCAAGCCCATTGTCACAGTCACTGTACAATCATATCTTTTTGAGAGTTTCCTTCTGTTTCCTTGACTTTCTACCTTTTCCAGCATAATTCTCCACAAGAATTGATCCCTCTTGATAAGTCTATTAGTTAGATATTTTATTAAGAACAAAACAAAACAAGAATAAAAATAGTTAATAGATGCAATTCTGGCTTATGGTCTTCAGAAGTTTAACCGCACTTAGTACTATCAGATTTCATCTCAGTTAATAGCTGAGCACACCAACTTTCTGTACTCTCCAGAAATCTTAAACCAATATGTACAAGGATGTTTGTTTGAGATTCTTCCCCCCCCTTGTTTGTTTCTAACATAGATTATCTCCTGACAATTAGAGATCCTGTGGCTTTGATAAATTTTAGCTATCCAAGGTCAATTTCCTTATTTTTAAGATGAATGAAATGATTATTTTTACTTTATGTGATCTATAGTGGTTTTTAGACAAGTCTATATATCTAAATGCTCAGGTCTTACAGAACTCTGATGACTGGGGGCCACTCACAGTTTCTGATCAAGTACATCTCTGTAGAGCAAGATAATGAATTTTTATTTATGACAGTATCCCATATAGTATTGATGTTGCTGGTTAAAGAAATTAGTTTTAGCCTGAAAATTTTAAGTGGGTTTATGTGCATAAGAGTTGGACAGAGTGCTAAATAATGAAAATATTTACTATTACAGTTAATGACAAGTGTTTATGATACAGCTACTGCAGATACGAAGTGTATACTTGCTAGTGGAATTTTTTTGAAATTTATATATATATATATATATATATATATATATATATATATATATTTACGCATATATGTGTGTGTGTGTGTATATATATATATGAAAGCAGCAGTCTTAATAAGTCATCCTTTTTTAAACTAATTTCTCAGTGGAGCAGTTATGGTTTCTTTGTGATTACAGGTGAAGATAGTTATCCAACTAGGCTTATTAAAACAATTAGTTGAGAGTCCTAGTGACAGGCAGATGAGCTAGAGGTAAAAGCTGGGGGAGTTTCTAACTCCTAAAGAAAAGGATTATAGAACAAAGTTTGAAACCTCTGGAGTCTATGTAGCTCACACCAGATGGAAAGATTCCAAACCTTGCAGAGACCTCAAGGAGAAAAATCTCTCTTGTAGTGAAAGCAAAAATCACAAAACAAAACAAAATATTAAAGGAAAACAGACTTAATAAAATTTATTATTACAGCAGCGAACAATAGAAAGAACTTGTATAGCAACTACAAGCTTATATTCTTGCTATATATAGCTCCCAGTTTTGTTTATCTTGATGATAATTACAACTAAGGCAAAATATCACTATGTAATTCCAACAAAAACAAAGAACTAGAGAACAAAAGTAAGAGTGTGAACAGGACATTACGTTTGTGCTACAAATCTCTGACCAATTACAATAGTGCATGTGGGATAGGACCCCTCTCACCACCACAGTGTAACCAGACAAATTAATGTGGTGCTCATCTGCTCTTCGAACTAGAGAGCAAGCACTCTAGATTGGTCCTTCTGATAATTCTTTAATTTAGTGATGTAAGTCACTAAACAAATGCATAAGAACTTCATAAACACATGAAAATTGAAAGGGGACTGAGTTTTCTTTTTGTTTTTTGTTTTGCTTGTTCTCATTTGAAGCATTGGCATCAGAGAAAAGGAGTCCTAAAAATTAAGCTGGAGTTATTTTAGCCTCAATATCATAGGCACATCACCCCCACCTTTTTTGTGTGCATGGGAACGGCGTTGTACTTGCAAAACTCGATATCAGAAAAACATGGACTTTTAACATCTTGTCATACTTCACTTAATTTAGGATATCAAGCATCTGTTAGAATGTTCTGCATACAGTAAATTAAGGACATTCAGGAACTGAATGCAGGAAGCCTAGTCAGAGAGAAGATAAATGCACAAAAAAGTGTACAGAAAGAGGGTATCCAGATGGGCATACAGATGAGAGAATAAAGCTTCTCACCTATCAGTAGAATAAGTGTTACAATTTTTTATGCAGTAACTATTTTGATTTTCCAATAATTCATCCACATTATTATCACTCCTGTCTTCATTTGTGAAACATTGTGGTAATTCAAGACCAGTTTTCCACCAATGGACTGTAATATGAAGGGTAAAGAACTGATGGGGTAAAAGATCAAGTAAATGTGCATGAGTAAAACAGTATGTACTCTTGAGAACAAGTCAACTGACTTTCGGGAATAAGAAAGTGTTTGATAAAAGGGAGGGAAATGAGAGCAAGCACAGATGTTTATTGAGGTATAGTCTGTGTTTCCTACTGCCAAAGGGGCCCTTTAGAGTAGTGAGAGATCTTCACCCTGAAACCTACAGCGTCCCTTTTCAGCAGGAAGTAGCTAAGAGAATACGCCATCCCCTTTTCCTTATGAATCAGGGTGAAGTCTCTCTCAGGGAGAAGTGATAGGGAATGGCAAAGGACACACTGACAAAGGAGATTAATCAGAACTGACTTTGACAAGCACTGTGGTAACTGGACAACCATGGCCTGTGTCAGATGCACCTTAGTCTCCAGAGAGACACCACTGCTCTTCTGTACTTTTTAGAGGTCCCTAACAGCAGACTTTCCCATTGCAATACGTCTTTTAATTTAACTTGTGCACAAATATAAATATTCCAACATTATTTCAGAACTATATTAAAAATACATTATAGATTAAAATTATTTTTATTTACCTGTTATTATTTTTCTACTTGTGAAACTCTGAACTCCTCTGTTAAACTATATATAAGAGCTATGAATAGCAATCTCTTATGTGTCTCCACTGGTTCAGCCACTCTACTACTCGTCTAATATGTACCTAACTCACTGTGTCTTTTAATGCAGTTCTATCTTCAAGCCTTTAATCATAGTAACACCCTCACCTGAAACTCTGTTTCAACATCCCACCAAACCAACATGCCCCTACCCCAACAATCCTGTATCACCTTTAAAATTTTCCCTTATATATTTGTATCCAGTTCAAAATCTATTGGTAGATCCATGTTAGAAATTTTCTTGATTAATTTCTTCCCTGTAGAAGTGAACTTTTTCACATCTGATCTGCTATTTAATTCTATATTATATATTTTTTTATCTCATTTCTATGAGTAGTAAAAATTATTCCTAAGATTTACTATAGACTGTAAACATTGTTCCTTATGAACTAGTTGTGTCCATGGAACTGAATAGGATAAATTTTAAAAACCAAAACCCCTATCTAATTTATATTTCCATAATTCTTCAGAATAAAAGTTCAGTGACAACATGTGGATATTTGCCTTTCCTGCCTCATTCAGCAGTAATGAAATTTAAATATTCTCTAAAACTGTTTTTCATCATTATAACTTTTACTTGAAAGACATTCAATTGTTGCCTTTGCTAGGGATTATCTTCTGTTCATAGCTCATTAAAGCTACTCTCATAAAGCACAAACATTCATGAGAAGAGCTATGTGTAGGTTCCTAAAGGGGAAATACACACAGCAATACAGATTGTGTAATGACTCTGCCAAGGGTCTATGAATCTGAAGTACAGGTGATATATGAGCTAACATGAGGAAGGCCAACCAGGGTTGACAGGGGAAGAAGCGGTAGCAGTATATCATTAATAGCTTTCTAGTAACAACTTCAAAAGTTAGGCACATAATGGTGTTTTTAAAACATGTTCTTTAAAAGTTACAAGAGATGATCTGCCTGTATTGATGGACATTTTAAACTAGTCATCATTGAATTGATGACACTACTGAGGAAAGGTCTCATTACACCTGATTTACAAGACTGTAAAAATGTTGCACAGATGAATTACAAGGTCACATTTAGACAAAAGACTTGAATGAATGTAAGATGTGATTAGATTTGGTCCATTTGAGATTTCAGTCATACAATGCCTCCTCTCAACCTTCACAAATGGAGGATTAAGATACAATACTGCAAATTTAACAGCAAAAGTTCAAATTGGGGCCAATTGCGTGTACTTTGTCTTAGGAAGAATTTGACCTTATCTTTGGTGTGAATATTTTTTTCAACCAGCAAGTTTTTGAGTTATAATGATCTTATCATGGTGTCCTACTACACAAATGCAACATTTCTAAAAAACAAACATTTCATCGCAATTTCATCTTCACTTGTCTTCCTACATCAGTTGCTATTGACTCATCCTGACTCACAGCAGGCACAGGAGTGTCACTGTAGATCTGTGCTCCAGAGGTTTTCAGACACTAACTTTTTGGGATTTTATCACCAGAGCGGCATCCACTTCCAAAATGGCTTGCCTTTGGAAACTCTATGTACCAACAGTGCTCAGGCTGTTCGTTCATAGGGTCGCTATGAGTCGTCTACGACTCGACGGCATTAAACAACAAACAACAATCACCAGACCTGCCTTCTGTAGTGTTTCAGGGTGGACTCAAACTCCTAATTTTTACATTAACAGATTAGCACATTAACCATTCACACCAGTCAGGGCTTCTCATCATTTCCTGAAACAGTGCAAATGTGAATTAGTACTCAATAGATATCAAATAACTCCAAATGATTTTAAAAGCATGTGTCAACAACTAGTAACTCTTCTAGCCAGGGTATGTAAATGTATTCCATAATATAAATCACTTTGAGGAATTGCATACATTCTTTAAGTTTATAGGAAAATATTTATTCATGGATAGAAAAAACCCTCTGTATACTGAAATTAGAGCATTTGCTATCTAAAACACAGACAGTCCCATGTCTACAAACTTGACTTTAGATCAATATATATCATACTTGTCAAACACACAGAAGTGAAATATGATTTTCATATTTAAATAATTCTGACAAATTACAGAATTTTATTCAAAGATTATTCTTTCCTAAATATAATTTTAAGATACCTTAAGAGATAAATGTTGCATCTTTTTAATTTATGTCTCTTTTGATGTGAAAATTTATCTCTAATTTATACTTAAATTAGCAAGAGAATAGGACTCAATGTTTCAGAAATTATTTTATGGCAATAAAAAATAATAGCTGTTCTAACAAGTGCTGTATATAGCAATAATAGTACCTACAAGACATAATTATTGGAATAATTCAGTTAATTTGGTGACTCAGGAAGTAGTAATATGTTCCTGAGACAGAACTCATTTAAACACAAAGGTGGCTGAAATACAGATATCTTCCTTACATAAGCCTTCACTGGAGTCCTCTTTAACCAAATTCTCAACAATTTCCATTCCCTACAGGATTAGTTGTCTGCATATATTTTCCATTATTGCTCTGAATTACACATAACATATTCAATCATAATATTTTTTTCACTTATCTCTCTCCCCAAAACACAGTGCAGCTTGAGCTTGCAGAACAGTCAGAGACTACAACTAATGTGAAAATAACATTAATAATGAGGATAAGAGGAAGCAGAAACTGCTATGACAGGAATAGTGTTTCCCCACTCTCTCACCATGCTTCATATACAAACCTATCTTCTTCCTTTCTGAATGTAGAATGTCCAGGTCTATGGCAGACTGTGAACTACACCTTAAGAGCTTTTCCCTTTGCCTCCTTTCTGCAGAGCGTTTGCTTTATAAGGAGGCCACTCTGTATTTGGGAGGTGCAGGGCAGAATCTGTTTCTGTATTGATATTTCTATTTTGTCTATCAAAACCAGAACTACACAGGTCCTTGTGGTTCTGCATAAGAGAAAATTGCCATGTATGTAGTTGAAGGAGGCAGGTTAGACACAAGCAAAGTTTTCTGAGATATTAAGAAAGGTATGGCAAGATGGGAGAAGTACATTCTCTGATGTGCTGACATTATTATTGGTGCTTATTAATTATTTCTACACAGATAATTTTAAACAGGAGTACAATGACTTGCAAATATCATATTGTAAGAAAGTGTAAAATAAATAGATGACAATATTGTAGATAAGAGTTGGACAAAAAAATAACAATTCACGGGTGAGATACATACAACAAATTTGACTGAGCATAGATAAGGTTTTCTATGACAAATATCACCTTTGTTAACAATGATACTGCATTTTACTTTCTAAGATTTTTAGGCAAATTTACAGAGGAATTTTGGAAAGTCATATGCAATAGCAGCATTATCAAATATTCTATTTGTCACAGAAAATCTGTTACATGCTAGAACTAGTTGTGTCCACCTAGTTAGCTTTATATAAAGGCCCCAATGTACATGGAAGCTGTAGGCGAGATGCTATTCCAGCACTGATATTTCTATTTTCTAACTAGATGGTTAGTACAACTACTAACCCTCTGAATGGGATCATCACTGATGATCTTGGATAAAATGGGAGGCAATATAGAACCAAACTCAAAGTAACATAAAGACCAGTCTTATTTGTCTGATAGAGACCGGAAGAATTCCTGAGTCTATGAACCTTAAACATCATCCAAACCTGAAACTAAACACTCTGGTTGGACAATTTTCAACCAAACCATAAGGTGAAAAACAAGGAGATTCTCACTTCTTAGAATAATCAGTAATGGAAAGCCAAAAAAGTAGATTTTCCCCCCAGAAACAATGCTCAAAAGGCTGGAAAGCAGGATAAATAGAAATAGTAAATATCTGGTAAATGGAGGGAGAGTACTGTTATAACCAATTCGACAAAACAAAAGATGGGTTAATTGTTGAATGAAAAACTAATTTACTCTTTAGAGAGGAATTATCCAAATAATTATTTTTAAGCCATCCTAAGAAATAGTAAAACTGGGGAAGCAAATTTTGAACAGACATAGAGAAGCCAAGGTCAATCATGCAAGAGGAGAACAAAGATGGAAAAGGTAGATGGGCAGCTATATAGCATGCAGGAATAATCCCTGGTGGAAGATACTACGCTGAATATATGTTTCCTTAAAGCCTCCACACAACATGAGCTACATATATATTTTTTTTTCTCATTAGCCACTAGTGAATGCAGCACTCCATCTACGCACAAAATAAAGGAAAATAAGCAATAAAAAGTAAAGAAGGACAGAAATCTGAATTTATAGCCTTTTATGTATTCAAAATGCTCCCAAAGTCCTTCTCACAGGGATAGAGTGAAACTGGGAAGGTGATGGGCATAAGTAGAGAGGTCTTGGATTTGAATTTTTGGTGTGCCCATCCTAAACCTTGTGGCCTTAAGTGATTATACTTTTTTGCTATTCCATTATTCCATTTCTTTTTCTGAGAAATGGTAAGAACATGTGATGGATTTGCTTTTTTTTCATTTTGGATAATTGGGAAGTTAGAGGGAATATATATAAAGTGTCTGTCTCGTAGTAAATACTCAAATAATAGTTGCATTATTATCGATCTCTGCTTTACTTTCCATGTTGCTCATATAGATGGAAAAAGATTCATTTTAATCTCTAGATGGCAAAATGAAAATTAACTTAAATTTAGTGCACCTTGACCTCAGAGATTAACTGAATACTAAAACTGTGAATATTTAGAAAGATTTCTGAGCTGAGCGGTGAAGTGAGTGCATTTTAATCATGTAAATGTTTGTATTGGATTTATTGTGTTTCTTGTAAAAACTCCTTAAATTGAGCTCTTCATACAAAAACAACAGAAAAAATAATCCTCTACTTCAATCTTTGGATAATAAATTGATGTCCTTAGATGCTGCCAGTAAACATAAAAAAATACATACCTCTAAACATCATATGCATGCACATACACACCTGTTCACAAACAAAAATGCCACTTACTGTGACTAGTGATCAATATTAGAATTAGCTTTCAATAATGAAGAAATAGGACTAACAAAGTTTGTTGGGAAAGCCTGGAACTAGATATCTGAAAAATGGAGTACTAAGATCAAACAAAAATTCAAAGACAAGATTGAATTAGGCTAATCATTTGCAAGCTCAGGTTTATGTTATCTGATATGTATTGAGGGTAGGTCAGGCAAGGCGAGATGGTCTTGATTCATCACCTTCAAATACCTCCAGTGGCTTGATGAAATTTCTCTAGTACAAAAGGCAGAACAGTCATTTAGAGAGTCAAACACTCTATTAATCCCTGTTATTTGATTTGTACTCTTCACTACATTTTTCTCACTACATCAACTGAATTTCGTGTCTGTGTCGGCTTATTTCCTATGATAGATATGCCTGTGTCTGTCATTGTGTGTCAGGCTGTGTTCTGAGGATGCACCAATTTGTTTCCTTTGAGATGAAGTGTAAATCACTCTTAGAAGATTCCAGAACTATTGCTTTCACCTTTGAATGGTGTGATCAGTGGTTCCAGGGGCCATTCTCTCCCTAGGTGACTTGGCTGGTAGCAAATAGACTCAACACTAAGGCACTGTAGATTTTCAGACCCTGCCTCTGAAAAATAGTATAATGTTTCTTATCATCACTGAGCTATACGGCTCTCTATTAAGTCACAACAGAGGCCCTGAATAAAGTTTCAGTTGTGCTGTTTTGTCATCCAGAACCTTCTTCACCATTTCACAACGTCACTACGGGTAACATGTACAATCCCAGAAGTTTTTGGGCTGGGGCTGGAAGTTAAAATAGTTTGAGGCCTGAGGGTCGCAGGTCGTCAGGCCAAGAAAACAAAACTTGCATGCCAGATCTAGAGGACACAGCACCCTCTCCTGGGAAACTATTCTTTTGTGTCAGCATCATGCTGCAAATGGAGGAGAAGAGACACTACGCAACAAAAAGTCAGTCCTGGAGCAGAAGTTCAAGGCAAAGGATTTTTCTGCAGAATTGTCTGAGATAGGAAGCCTTTCCTGAAATTAGTACCTGGTATTTGGACTTAGAAGCTCCTAAACTCAACAGATACTGCTTATAGCATAAGAAACTGGCAGCAGTGCCAGGTGTTCAAAATCACAGAAGCCCAGATGGTTTGAGATTTAAGCCATCATATCAAGGGCTGGATAAGGGGAGAGAGGCGAGGAATAGTGTAGGCAGGAGTGGAAGGGGATGCTGGTGGAATAGGGAAAGGTACGGGTCAAGACACATGAACCAAGGATGGGTAACAACACAGAATCCATTGGTTACTTCTATAATCAGGGAAATGTCTTTCATGTGCTCCTTTCTGTTAAACGCTTGTCTGTCATATACTTTTCTAAATGTGACCCCTCAAATTAAGACAGACTAGGAAGAAGGATTGATCATACATGTCTGAAATAACAGACCTTCAAAAACCCTATGTACATTATGCTGAGTGAAATATCTCAGTCACAAAAGGACACATATTAAATGGTGCCACTGCTGTAAAATGGAACTGATATCAGGTTTGGGGTAAGACTGAGAAAAACTGGATAAATTGTGTATACTTCACTGAAACAGATGAGGGGGTGAATAATTTGAAAGCGATGTATGATAGGGTATTATGGTTATCACAAGAATCCACAATTAAGGTTGCATAGTGGAATGTACTTGGGGCGGTGGGAGGGGTGTGGGTGGATTGTGTACCAGGGAGGGACTATTACTTTTAAAAGAGAGGAGCGAACTGGGGTCGGGGTGGGGGCTGGGCGAGGAGAGAAGTGCAGCAATGAATTAATGGAAATCAAAAAAAACAAAACCCTTTGTACAATAGAGCACAATTAGACTAGCAGATAAGGCCACTGAGGCTGAGACCTCAAATATGAAACACAAAGAAGGAGTAACAGTTGTAAGCAGACACTAGTGATTGGAATGTGGAATGTAAGAAGAATGAGTGTAGTAAAATTAGGTATTGGTAAGAAAAAATGTAACACATAAATATTGACTAGGTATTGGTGAAGTGAGATAGTTTGGCATGGGACATTTTTAATCCGATGATCATATAATCTACTATGCCAGGGATGAAAAGGTGAGAAAAAAAATAAGGTTGCTTTCATTAATTTAAAAAAAGCCATTTCTAAATCCATCTTGAAATAAAATGTTATGACAGGATAATATCTATACACATACAAGGAAGTCCAGTGAATACCACTATCATTCAAATACACACACTGACAACTAGGGACAAAGAGGAGGAAATAGAAGATTTCTACCACTTTCGCAGTCAGAAATCAATTGTTTATGCAAACAAGAAGCATTAGTAATTTTTATATTAACATTTGTATTGTTCACATCCATTGTGTTTCATACTTTTACATCATGTTCCATATAGTTCTTCATTTATGTTATATTATGTTGATTTATATTGTATACTTTTCCCCCTCTTCCTTACAATCACCTACTAACAACTATTTGCATTAAAGCCAGCTACTTCCTGCCTCATACCTTAATCTCTCCCTTTTAGGCAGCCACAGTGATCAAAGTATCTTTCTAACATTGCTCAATATCATTTGTCTCATTCTTTAGTGCAGTACCACCGTCTGCAGCCATTCTGGTCCAAATGGTCACCAGTCACCTCTTCTCAATCTAATTATGCTAATATTATCTTACTGGCTAAATTAATGAGGTCATTACCCCCCCTTTGCGCTTGTAAGGTGCAAATTATTATTTTAACATTTATTGCTTCTGCCCTTCATAACAGTCACTGCAGAACTCAAGATATTCTATCTGAAAAGGAGGCTTTTTGTGCACATTCTCTGTAAACGTTCAGAGATGAAAGATTGAGGGTACTGGGGGCACCATGCTGGTGAGAGACTATCACAAGTTAAGAAACAGAGAACCCCCTCTGGCAAGGTTTTCAGACACAGTGACTGAAACTAATGCATGAGTAAAGGATGCTGACATGGAACTGAAGCTGGTGTAGTGCGTTTGTACAATCTGGCTTATGTAGGTGACAGAGTGTCAGGCTGAGAACTAAGGACATGTCTTCTGCTCCAGCAACTCTGTCTGGACTGCCCAAAATTAATGGCCCTTTACATTCCCATTCAGCCTGAGGATGGTAAAAAGAATAGAGTGAGTTGGTAGGTCAGGACAAAGTCAAACATTCAAGCAAATGACCCAGTAGCTGCAAGGAAATCAACCCCAAATTCCCAGCTGAACTTTGATTTGGCAGCATGTGTTGGTAATCCTGTGCTTACAGGTTTGGTCTCTGGAGTTCCACTGTCAGGGCTCCAGCTGGCACTAGCTTTTTGAACAAATTGCTTATCTTTTCCACTCTTAATTTCACTATTATAGGAAAAGATACTATTGACTTCATAAGAGTGATATGAATTGTATGTAAACTCTCTCCCAAGACAAATATGTGGCTAGGCTTCTAATACTGACTATTAATATTATTATCTGTACTCACCACTGGGCCGAATGGCAGTATCGTGATGATCAGTGAAGAGACTGAGATTGTTGACAGCTTCAGTTTACTTAGCTCCACAATCAACACTCTTAGTACCAGCAGTTAGGAAATCAAAAGACAAATTGCATTGGAAAAGTCTGCTGTTAGGGCCCTCTCCAGAGTACTGAAGAGTAACCACATCAGTCTGGAGACTAAGGTGCACCTGCTCCAGGCCATAGTCTTCACAATTATTTACTATGCATCAGACTGTTGGACAACAACTAGGGATGATAGAAGAGTAATTGATGTATTTGAGCTGTGGTGCTGGAGAAGAGTATTGAGTATACCATGGACTTCCACAAGAACAAACAGATTCATTCTAGAGAGGGTGAAACCAGGCTACTCCTTGGAGGCAAGGGTTCTGAAGCACCATCTGACATACTTTGGGCATGTTGCAAGGAGGGACAGATCCATGCAGAGTGACATCATGCTTGGGAGGGTGGAAGGACAGTGCAAGAGAGGAAGACCCTGGATGAGATGGAATAACAGTCCCTGGGGTAATGAGGGTAGGTGTGTCATAGACAATAAGTAGGATAGGGCAGGGTTCAGAGCTGCTGTACATTGGGTTACTATGAGTCTCAAGTGACTTATTAGTACATAAAAACAATAATATTGATTTTTTTTAACTGCTGTCCAATTAATCCCTAATTAATGTGACCCCATTCACATTGGAATTAAACAGTGCCTGGCTCTGCACCATCTTCTTAGTTCAAGGCAGATTGGATCATTGAGATCCGTAGGGTTTCTGACAACTGATCTTAGAAGACCAGCACCAACCCTTTCTCTGTGGTCCAACTTAGTCTAGAGTGTCTAATGATGTATCACAATGACTCTCCTCCACTGACAACTCAATGGTGGCTGCATGAGATACACTGTCTGAGAAATGAACACACATCTTCCTGATGGAAGGTTATTCTTCCACTGAACTCCTAATGCATCATATTTTACCTACAAAACTGAAGAAAAGTCTGGGATATATTATTTTATAATCCAAAGGTCATCTTTCCTACTCACTCTTTAAAATGTTCTAGTTACTATACACGACATAATATGCATGACTCCTTGTTGTAGTTGTTGTTGTTCAAATTGACCCATCACTGTCCCTTCAGCAAGTTTTCAGAGGCAAGTGGTTGTTCATCCTTCTCCCTCAGAGCAGCTGGTAGATTTGAACCAGATTATAGCCCAGCATCTTACCAGTAGGCCAGTATACATGACTAGAAACTGGATTCATGAAATAAGTCACATGACATTAATGTATACAGTATCAATCATTTTGCTGACTGGAAACTGACGTGGCTCAATTGGCTGTGGGAGAGAATCAAATTTTACCTTAAAAAATAGAGTAACCTTCTGAATAATTTATGAATAGGTCTTTGATGCATAAAAATCTTATTTATTTTAGTGCATTTACCAAAAGATCCCTTGATGTGTGCCTCCCATGCAGGAGTATTTTTTTTTCATGCAGGAGTATTTTAATAAAAACTTTCTCTTGACAGATATAGGATATTCATATTTGACTGAAGTGTTGGTGTTCTTCCTTTAACTCTTGCATATGAACTTGATATCATGTTTTACTTTTCTACATATGAATACCTGTGTATTCATATGTAGATAAAATGTAGCCACAAAACTAAGTCTGCCAGCTAATTAAGATTCATCTGACAAAGTGGCATTTTTGTCTTTTGCATGCTAAATTGGAAGGGGTGAAAAGACAGCATCTTGCTTGTTTTTCTGAAAAATGTACCCCTAAAGAATAGAAATTACATAAGCTTTTTGTTAACTTAAGCATAATATGGATTTATGATAGGAAAGATTGATGAGAGATTTTTTTTCTAACATGCAACAAAATCTTTAAAATTATTTACTGTCTTCATTATCTTTAGGAACCAGACGTTATCTGATCTATTTTTCTGCTCTTTGATAGTGAAACTCTGGTTTAAGATCCATAATGCTTACAATGAGGAAATACTTCTTGCCTTCCCTGCTCCAGATGGATTATCCATTACACAGGGAGCAAGTTCCTGAGGTCACACTCTGCCTGCTGACCCATGGCAGGCTCTCTGCAGCAGGCATTCCTCCAGGTGCAAATTGAATTTTGTGCTTCCTCTGTTGGTGTCAGTTCCCTGCTCTGACAGAATCAGCTGTCTGACCACAAGTTATATTTGTGTCATTGCAACTTCTTTATAAGCAAATAAGTGATCAGCTAAGGAGAAACACCAGACATAAACATTTAACCTGTACTACAGCCCCCAAACCCACTGCTGTCAAGTCAATTCTAACTAGTAGTAATCTGACAGGACAGAGTAGAACCATCCCCTCAGGGTTTCGTAGGCTATAATCTTTATGGAATCAGATTCCATCTAAGTCCCATAGAGTGACTGGTGGGTTCAAACTGCCAACCTTTTGGTTAGCAGTTAAGTGCTTTAGATGCTAACCACTGCACCACAAGGGCTCCTTGTAGGCCAGGAAGCATTTATACTTAGAATGGCCATATTCACTGATTTCTGCCAGACCCTTTTCCTCTAAGCCATGCCTAACTTTGAGCAATACCAGACACAAGTGATATCTATTCATAACTCCAACATCTGACAAAATCAGAAGCTGTGATTGGTCTATGCAACAGGCTAATCAAGTATCACTTGTTTTTATTTTTCCCAACAGTTCTGAAATCACTTGCACTTTTCCTCATTTATTAAAGAAAATACCATTTGATTGCCAGGAATCGTTTAGTATTAGGTATCTCATTTTGGTTTTACTTTTATCTCTCTTGTTGTCAGTGATTTTGAGTTTTTCTTCATATGAACATTAGCCATCTGGATGTCTTCTTTACAAAACATCTTTCCATACTTTGTATGCACTTTGTATTCTGTACATTTTCATTATGGGATCCTTGTGTGAGATGTCAGTGGCAAATGTTTTCCCAGTCTAAAAGTATTCTTTTCACCCTACTGAAAATATTTTTGAAGTATGTTGTTGTTGTTATGTGCCGTAGAGTCACTTGGGATTCATAGCGACTCTATGTACAACAGGCCTAAACTCTGTTCAGTCCTGTGCCAATCGCACCATCTCCGATACACCCATCCCGATTACCCAGTCACTGAATCAATCCACCTCATGGAGGGCCTTCCCCTCCTGCAACCTCCTACCACCCTCCCAAGCATGATGTGCCTCTCCAAGGACCAGTGCCTCCTTACAACATGTCCAAAGTATGTCAGACGAAACCTCAGGATCCTTGCCTCCAAGGAGCAGCCCCGATTAACCCTCTTCAGGATGAATCTGATTGTTTTCTTAGAAGTCCATGGTACACTCAAAACTCTTCTCTAGCATCACAGCTCAAAGGCATCAATTCTCCTTCCATCATCCCTAGTCATTGTACAACTCTCTGATACATAACAAGTGATTGCAAAGACCATGGACTGTATCAGTTGCACTTTAGTCTCCAGAGAGACACCATTGCTCTTCAGTACTTTAGAGCGGTCCCAAACAGCAAACTTTCCCATCATAATACGTCTTTTCATTTCCTG
>NW_006400130.1:1415143-1423875 GCF_000299155.1 Elephantulus edwardii
GGAGGCAAGGATTCTGGGGCTTCATCTGACATACTTTGGACATGTTGCCAGGAGGGACGGGTCCTTGGAGAGGGACATCATGCTTGAGAGTGTGGATCGACAGTGCAGGAGGGGAAGACCCTCTATGAGATGGATTGATTTGGTGTCTGGGATAATTGGGATGGGTGTGTCGGAGGCAGTGTGGTTGGTGCAGGATAGAGCAGGGTTTAGGGTTGTTGTGCATAGGTTCGCTATGAGTCACAAACGACTCAACGGCACATAACAACAACAATTTCCACCATAAGCTAGACCTTCTAAGTTTAGTCTCATTTTGTCCCTTATGAACTTTGTGATTTGGATCTTTACCGCTAGCACACAATGACAGCAACAAATTGAATCAAATGAAAGCTCAGAGGAACTTTTGGATATTGGATGATGAATTCATTTAGTGTGAACACAAGTTAACATTCAAGCTCTTTACCTTCGGGTCATGTGATTAATTTCCTTTCCAAATTTAACTCTTATAAGCAAAGAGGTTGAGTAAATAATAGGTCGAGATTAAAAAAAATATGATGACAGATTTAATTAAGCTATCAGAATTTGTTTGGGATATTGCACATATTCCTGCCTGTCATTTAATTTTGAAATGTAAACCTACATATGGAATATAAAAAAAATTCAATATAATAGTTTTCTGGGCTTCAACTTCTGTTTATCTACTCATGTATCAATTTTGATTCTTTTAAGAAGAAGACTTTTTATATCAAAATATATTAACTTATGTAGTTTTCCAGGAGAATGGTTTGCATAATTTATATAGCTTAAGTATATAGGGTGAAATATGTATGTTTCTAATATGAAACTCTTTTTTTTATAGTTAATAGTTTTAGTTTGCTTGGCTCCACAGTCAACACTCTTAGTACTAGCAGCCAGGAAATCAAGAGACAAATTTCATTGGGAAAGTCCTCTGTCAAGGACCTGTCCAGAGTACTGAAGAGCAACGATATCAGGCTAGAGACTAAGGTGCCCCCGATCCAGGCTATAGTCCTCGCAGTTGTGTGTATGCATCGGAGAGCTGGACAGTGACCAAAGATGATGGAAAGAGAATTGATGCCTTTGAGCTGTGGTGCTGAAGAAGTGTTGAATATACTATACTGCTAGAAGAACAAATAGGTTTGTCCTGGAGAGGGTGAATCCAGGTTGTTCCTTAGGGTCAAGGATTCTGAAGTTTCATCTGACATACTCTGGGCATGTTGTAAGGAGGGACTAGTCATTGGAAAAGGACATCATGTTTGAGAAAGTGGAGGGACAGCACAGGAGAGGAAGATCCTCGATGAGATGGAGCGATTCAGTGATTGGGGTAGTGGGCTCAGGTGTGTTGGAGACAATGAGGTTGGCACAGAATAGAGTAAGACTTAGGCCTCTTGTACATAGGGTCACTATGAGTCACAAATGACGTGAAGGCACATAAAAACAACATATAAGATTTTGTTCATAGATTGAGAGAATTTGGGGAAAGTGCTCCTGGGAAGACATCAGAGATGAAGAAGAAAAATTAGAAAAGTCAGTGTCAGAGGAAAAACAAACTGGAACTTTGTTTCCAGCACTTGAAAATAAGCAGCTTCCAACACTGAGAAGAGCTCTTTTAGCATATTGTTCAAAACACACAAATAACTGAACAGCAGGGTGATTTAACTCACTAACTAGAGGAAAATAGGATTGACCACCTTGGAAACTAATGACCAGTTATTATTATTAATACTATTATTATTATTTTAATGAAAATTTACAGAGACTTTGGATTTCCATTCATTCATTGTTGCATTTTTCTCCCTGCCCACCTTCCTCCCCAGCTCGCTCTTCTCTTTGAAAAGTAAAAAAAAAAAAAATTCTTTCATTGTTATACAATCCCTTCATCCAAATCCACCTCACTAAGCAGCCTTCTTTCTAGACTCCTGTCATGACAATAATACCTAATCATATATCCCTTTTAAAACAGTTCTTTCCTTCATCTGTTTCAATGCAATATACATAATTTATCCCATATTTCTCAGTCTCCCCTCAATCCCAATGTCAGTCGTGTTTTACAACAGTGGCACTATGCAGTATTTGTCTTTTTGTGACTGGGATATTTCACTTAGTATAATGTTCTCCAGGGTCACCCATTTTGAATAATATTTCATGAGTTCCTTGTTTTTCAATACAGTGTAGCATTCCAAGAGTAACTGTGAAGCAAAATCAACTAGGTGGCTATAGTTTTAATCTATAACTAACTCACAACTTCTTGCAGAAAGATTTAGGATATACTGAAGTTATTATGTTGACTAAATTAGAAAGCTTCCGGTTATGTATAAGTGAACTCAATTTGAGTTGGAGTTAACCTGCACTGATTTAGGACGTGGTGTTCACTTGGAACTCAGCAACCTGAGTGAAGCTTTCTTTTTTGGGACCAACTGATACTAGTAAAACAGGTATAAGTCATTGCTTTGTGACTGTTCAAGTGTATTGCATTGAAATAGCCAAGAGAACTATATTGTTTTTAAAAGTATCACAAATGAGAAAATTTTTGAGTGCTTGTAAATTAACATTATTATAACCAGTAAAAAGGGCTGTGTTTGCTTTTTTTTCTCAGTTCCTCTGAATATCATTATAATTTCTGTCCATTGACCAGTTAATATGTTTTCTTTGTCATCATAAATACTATAAATTTAATTCAAATGAAAATGTTAGTGTCCCCTTTTTAAAAGAGAGAATTATAGGAAACTGAATGGAGGATATTCGTTCTTTCAAAGCACAAATTTACCATACAGTATACAGTATTTTTGTTGTTGTGTACCATCAAGTTGGACCTGACCCATAGTTGACCTTCTTGTAGATTTTCAGAAACAGTTAATCACATGGGAGGAGATTGTCCATTCTTCTCCAGTGGAGCAGCAGGTGGATTCAAATAATGTGTCTTTGGGATTGCAGCACAGCTTCTTGCCAGTAGATCACCAGTGCGCCCTCCAGTATACAGTGTTGCTGTTGTTGTGTACCATCAAGTAGGAACCGACCCATAGCTGACCCTCCAGTGGGTTTTCAAAGGCAGTTAATCACACGGGAGGAGAGGGAGAAAAATGGTGGTTTTTTGTTTCTTGTTTTTTCTTAAAAAAAAAAACAAGCCTCAACATCTTTACAATTAAAATATGTCAAAAGATGCAAGAGATTGCAGAAAGAAAACAAGGGAATAAACGGACTAAATTGGAAAACTGGTTAAATAGTTTGCTTACACAGAACAAGTCAAATTAACACAATCAGTGCTGATATAGTGACAATTACTAATAGAAATAAAATATATAATAATCAGTTCTTATGACTGTGGTTATGACAGCCTCATATTGAATGTTGTTGGTTTTTTAGCCCAGGGATATATGACTCATAGTGAGCCGATGAAAAACAGACCTGAACCTTGCCCCGTCCTGTGCCATCCTCATCATCTCTGGCATACTTTAATCCATTGCTGCAGTGATTATCTCTATCCGTCTGTTGGAGATTTCCATTTCCTTTATTGATTCTCTGTATTTACAATCATGATGTCCCTTTCCAAAGAAGTCTTTCCAAGCTACATGTGTAAAGTATGTGAGAGGCGAAGCCTTGCCATTTTTTTTTTGCCTCAAAGGAACACCCTCGCTGCATTTTCTGTAAGAAATACTTGTTTGTTATTTTGGCACTCTACTGGATATTCATTACTCTTCTCCAGCACAGCAACTCAAAGACAACTATTCTTCTGTCACCCTTATTCATTTTCTAGCCCCCTGATTTGCAGCAAGTGATTGAGAAGACAATAGCCTGAATCAGGCACATGTTATTTTTCAAAATGACATTATTATTCTTAAATATTTTGTGGAAGTCCTTGACAGTGAACTTGCTCTATGTAGCATATCTCCTGATTTCTTGAACTGCTGGTACCAAGAATGTGGATTGTTGAGCCAAACAAGATGAAATAATTGACAGCTTTGATCCTTTCTTTACCTATCATGATGTTGATTGTTGGTGCTGTCGTGAGAATATTTGTTTTCTTGATGTTCAGATACCATTTCATTCTTGAAGTCTATAGTTCTTTATCTTTTGCATTAAGTATTTCATGTTCTCATTTTCGGCATGCAAGGTTGCATCATCTACAGTACACTGGTTGTTGATGGATCTTCCTCCCTTTTTGATGTCACATTCCTCTCCTTAGAGTCCAGCTTCAAGAATTATTTGCTGAGTATACTGATTGAATAGGTATATCTATCTATCTATCTATCTATCTATCTATCTATCTATCTATCTATCTATCTATCATCTATCATGTATCTATATGATGTACATAGTATCTGGTATCCTCTGCTTTCAGCCCTGGCTGACAGTTCATTTGACATCTGCACTGATATCCCTGGTGCCATGGCCTCTTCTAAACCCACTTGAACTTCTGACAATTCCTTGTCAGTGTATAGTTCTAGCCATTTTTTAATGATCTTCAGTAATATTTTACTTATATGTAATATTGAATGTTGTGATGTGCCATAGAGTTGCCTGTGACTCATAGTGACTCTATACACAACAGCCCTAAACCCTGCTCTATCCTGTGCCAATCTTATTGTCTTCAACACACCTATCCCTATTACCCCAGTCATGGAATCAATCCACCTCATAGAAGGCCTTCTTCTCCTACACTGTCCCTCCACCCTCCCAAGCATGACATGTCTCTCCAAGGATTAATCCCACCTTGAAACATGTCCAAAGTATGTCAGATGAAGTTTCAGAATCCTTTCTTCCATGGAGCAGCTTGGCTTCACCCTCTCCAGGACGAACTTGTTTTTTCTCTTAGAAGTTCATGGTGTATTCAATACTCTTCTCCAGCACCACAACTCAAAAACATCATTTCTCCTTTTTCCATCCCTAATCATTGTCCAGCTCTCTGATACATAGCAAGTAATTGCAAAGACCATGGCCTGTATAAGGCACACCTTTGTCTCCAGACTGACATCACTGCTCTTCAGTACTTTGGAGAGATCTCTAACAGCAGAATTTCCCAATGCACTTCATCTTTCAAATTCCTGGATGCGGATACCAAGAGTGTTGATTGTCGAGTTAAGCAAACTGAACCTGTTGACAGTCTCAATCTCTTCACCATCCATACTGATGCTGCCAACCAGCCCATTGGTGAGAATCTTTGTTTTCTTGATGTTGAGCTTCAATCTAAATTGAAGACTGCAGTCCTTGACTTTCTGCAGCAAGTGCTGCAGGTCTTCCTCAGTTTCAGCCAGCAGGGTTGTGTCACCTGTGTAATGCAGATTATTGGTGAGTCTGCCTCCAATCCTGATGCCACACTTCTCCTCATAGAGAATAGCCTCCCAGATAATCTATTTTTCATATAGATTTAAAAGATATGGAGAAAGGACAAATCCTTGACCCACACTCTTCAAAATTTTGAACCATGCAGTATTTCCCTGCTCTGTTCTGATGATTGCCTCCTGGTCCAAGTACAGGTTTCACAAAAGCACAATTAAGTGTTCTGGGATTCCCATTCTTCTCAGAGTCAGCCACAGTCATATGCCTTTGCATAGTCAATGAAAGACAGATAAACATTCATCTGGTACTCTCTACTTTTAGCTAAGATCTACCAGACATTAGCTATAATATCCCTAGTACCATAGCCTCTTCTAAATCCAGTCTCCCCTTCAGGCAGTTCTCTATTGATATGCTGTTCCAGTCAGTTTTGGATAATCTTCAGCAAAATCTTACTTGAATGTGATAGGAATGATATTGTTTGATAATTTCCAAACTCTGTTGGATCACCTTTTTTTGAAATGGGGCCAGGTGGTCATCCTCCAGATTTCTTGACCCAACTTGGTGAGCATATCCAAGGCAGCATCTTTTTGTTGAAATATGTCAATCAGCATGTCATCAATTCCTGGGGCTTATTTTTTGCCAATTCTTTCAGAGCAGCTTGAACTTCTTCCTTCATCACCAAAGGCTCTTGCTCATACACTGTAGCAAATAACTATTTTCTGTTAGTCTTGTGAACTTAAAAATACTGGAGAACTTTCCAGATGAGTCTAGAAGAGGGAAAGATTAAATTGGGGTAAATGAATCAGAGAAAAATTTATGAAAGTGAGTTGTCCATATATTTCTTTGGATACCATTAAATATATCATTAAAGAAAGGGATAATTAATCCTACAAGAGGAAGAAAATTAAATAGTGTTCAAGTATACACATATGATGAATGCTCCTATAGATTCAGTACTTTCTGTAGCTTTTTTGTAGGACTGCTAACATTCTGTAGAGGTGTGTTCAGACAAAGAAATTCTTACACTTGATTTATGGTCCGAAAGTTGTGGAGGTGGGTAAGTTAATTGATAGAAAAATGAATGCCAGCATGAGATTGGAATTCGGGGCAAGGAAGCAACATGAGGCCAGAAGTGTTAGAAAAATATTCTTATCTCCATGCAGGACAGATAGGAGAAGGAAACAGAGTAATGAATATCTGATTAGAGTCTCTGAACTTACAAATTCTAAGTTTTCACCTAATGTCTTACACAAAGAAAACCCCATTTTTAATTTATCATTATATATTACTGAAGAGGACCTGAAGCTGCAGAAGGTCAAGGACTACAACCTTCAATATGGATTGAAGCTCAACATCAAGAAAACAAAAATTACCACCACTGGGTCTTAGGGTAGCATTATGATAGATGGTGAAGACATTGAGATTGTTAACAGCTATAATTTGCTTGGCTCCACAATCAACAATCTTGATATCAGTAGATGGGAAATCAAAAGATGAATTGAATTGGAAAAATCTGCTGTCAGGGACCTCTTCAGAGTACTGAAGAACAATGATGTCAATCTGGAGACTAAGGTATGCCTGATCCAAGTCATAGTCATCACAATTGCTTGCTATCCATTGGAATTCTGGACACTAAGAATAATAGAAAGAGAACTAATGCCTTTTAGCTGTGGTGCTGGAGAAGAGTATTGAATATGCCATGGACTGCCAGGAGAAACCAGGCTGCTCTTTGGAGGCAAGAATTCTGAGGCTTTGTCTGACATACTTTGGGCATATTGCAAAGAGGGAATAATCCTTGGAGTGGGACATCATTCTTGGGAAGATAGAGGAACAGTGAAAGAAAGGAAGACTCTTGAGATGGATTGATTCAATGACTGCAGTAATTGAAGGTAGTTATGTCAACGACAGTAAGTTTGGCACAGGATAGAGCAGGTTTTAGGGCTATTGTACATAGGGTCACTAGGAGTCACAAGCAACTCGATGGCATATTAACAACAACAAAAATTCAAAGAAAATACTTTTTCCTTGAAATATTAATCTTGGTTTTCTATTAGGTTTTTAAATTTTGATTGCGGTATAAAATTATGACTTTTTTTCAGAGATTTGCTGTTGTTATGTGCTGATAAACTGACCCTCACTCATAATGACCCTATAAAAAAAATCTGAACTTTATGCTATCCTGCACCATCTTTGTGATATCTGATATGTTAAAATCCATTATAATATAGAGACTGTGAAATCTGTGATGGATTTCTAAAGATAGGTATTACATTAAATTAAATCAAAAAGATTCTTATTTCTAAATTGCATTTTATTTTCTTAATCCCTAGTTTGGACTTTGTGTTTTCATTTCTGTAGTTCACATATGATGAATTGTTTGACTCACAAAATGGGTACTTTTTCTGAAAATAAAATTTACAATTTACTCTATTATTAAAGTGAATTGAAATATCATTAATAGGATTATGAACAGCAATAAATACCATCCCAGGTCGTTTTATAAAGAATATACTGACAAATACAGAATCTGACATCCAAAATATTTCCAGAATCTACAAAGTTTCTTAAGTATTTAAAGATGATTGTTGTAGTTGTGTTTTGTCGGAACTGACCCAGTACCTGATCCTCTCACAGATATTCAGAGGCAATTAATCACACAGGAGAAAATTGCCCATCCTTCTCCCGTAGAACAACTGGTGGCCTCAAACTATCTGCCTTCATGATTGCAGAGCAGCTTATTGCCAAGAGGTCACCAGAGCTCCAAGATGTTTCCAGAAACTATCTACCATGTTTCTTAAGTATTTAAAATGGTAGGAAAAGAAATAGAGGAAAGAAAGAGAAAGGAAAAGAGAGAAACCAAAAAAGAGAGAAGGGAGAATTAGATAGTTTGTATGTTTTTGTGTGCAGTTACTCATAGCAACACTATGAACAACAAATCTGAACCATACTCTCAACTGTACTAGCCTCATGATGTGCTACATTCTCCATTTCTACAGTCAATGTGACAGTCTATTTTGTTGGAGGTCATCTTGTCTTTCTCTGACATTCCACCTTTTCCAGAATGGTATCTTTTTTCAAGGACTGATCCCACCTGGCCATACGCCCAAAGTGTATGACATGAGGTTTTACCATTCTTGCATCCAAGGAGTACTTTGGCTGTATTTCTTTAAAGACACAAACTTGTTGGGTGTTTGTTTTGTAGTCTATGAGAGATACAGTATTCTTTTCTAACATAACAATTAGAGGGTACAATTTTTTTTTAATTTAGGTTGTTTATTTTTTATTTCAATGAACATCTACAGAGATTTTGGGATACCATTCATTCATTGTTGCACCCATCTCCCCGCACAAACCCCTTCCCCCCTTTGCTCCTCTCCTTGAAAAGCAAAAGAAAAACTCCCTTATTGGTACACAACCCCACGCCACCCCCGCACCTCCCC
>NW_006400130.1:1429523-1443611 GCF_000299155.1 Elephantulus edwardii
TTTGATGTCACTACTTCTCTATAAAGATGTCCAGTACCTTCCTTTTGCTTAGGTTGATGGGACCAATGTGGTAGGGCCAAAGAGCAGTTTGTAGTCTAAAGAAACTAAATCTTCAATATTGGACAACATTTTCAAGTGCTGTTGAAATATGCTATAAATTTGGTCTATATTTTTTTGTTCTTTTGTGTGGTTTTTTGTTTCATTTTTGTTTCATTTTTGTTTTTGTTCGTTTTCTCCCCCCCCCACCTTTTTTTTAAGTCCACTGCCACCGTCCACTGCGTCTGCGCACGGCACCTTGGCCAGTCCCAAAGTTAAGAGCTGGGGGGGGAGGGGTGCGAGCCGGGTCAGGGGGGAGCAATGCAATACCTGAAGATGGGGGTCGTGGGTCAGAGCTGCAGGGGTGTTTCCTGATTCAAGTCCCCTCCCACCCATAAGATGGATTTCTTACCCATCCACCAAGAGTCATTGGGTTTTCCCTCTGCCATGGAATTAGTGAAAACAGAATTCCTTTTTCGTGAAAACTCTTGAGGACTGAAGAGTCTTCTTCGCATCACATCACCATTCTCCTTGCTCTTGGTCCTCTTTCCCACTTACTTATTCTTCAGACATTCTTTTTTTTTTATCTGCTAATCAAGATCACTGCAGTCACCAGAATTTCAGGACATGTGATTTTGATGGCATTCCTTTAGCAAGTTGATCAAGATGTTAAATTCTTCAGTGTGCAAGTGTGGAGATAAGTCAGGATACATCCTTAGTGATGGATTACAGCAAAACAACCTGAGTGACACTCACATCAGCAGAACTTCAGACACCCTCACAGCAGCTAGCTCTGTGAACAGCCATGGACCCAGAGTCATTAATTCTTAAGTCATCCTTATTCACTCTCCAACATTTTGATGCAAAGGAAGCAATTGAAAATACTATGTTTTGTTTCACAATAAAAAAAAACACAACTTATTCTTTAGAGTACAATGTTGTTCTATAGCACTATGCAGAGGTTCTTGACTGCAGATTTTCTCAATGCAACCTTTTTTTTAAAACGTTTTGACTGCTGCTACCAAAGGGTATTGATTGTGATCCAATTAAAACAAAATTGTTGAAAGCTTTAATCTTTCATCAGTTTACTATAATGTTGCCCATCAGTCCAGTGGATAGGATTTTTGTTTTCTTGATGTTGAAGTGTAATTCACATTACAATAGTGCAAGGAGACTTCAACACACCACTATCACCAAAGGATAGGTCAACTCAAAAGATACTTAACAAAGATGCAGAAGATCTAAACTATACAGTCAACAAACTTGACCTTGTGAATGTATTTTGGGTACTGCATGAAACTAAAACTCAATTTACTGTTTTTCTCAAATGTACATAGTACATTCTCCAGAATCATCATGCATTAGGACACAAAGCAAACTTCAACAAAGTAAAAGACATTGAAATAATACAAAGTATTTTCTCAGACTACAATGCCATAAAACTAGAAATTAACCACAGGAGGGTAAAGCTTACAAAACCACCCATATGAAAACTGAATAACTCTCTAATAGAACACTATTGTGTTGCAGAAGTATAAATAAAGAAGGAAATTAAAAAATTCTTAAAACAAATAATTAAAAAGACGGCTCATATTCACGCCATGATATTTAGAGTTTCAGGAAAGTAATTTGAACAGTTAAAGATGGCTGGTATTATGGACTGAATTTTGTCCCTAAGATATGTGTCAACTTGCTTAGGCAATGATTCTCATTATTATGTAATTATTGTCCAATTTAGTTATATCATATTATTATCCTATATGTTATAAATTCTATCTTGTGTGATGCTGGTGTGGGCCAGGGGAGGTGATCTGGTGCCAAAGTCTGTAGAAGTTGTCCTTTTAAACCAAAGAACACACCCTTCTGGTGCTCTGAAACATCATTAGCTCTGTGAGAAAAAGATGGAAAATTTATTCCCATTTGATTTACAGACTCAGAAAACTTCTAGAGGGTTAATTTTGAGTCAGTTCCAAATGGATGAGACAGGGTGCTAATTCTGTGTATGGGATTAAGTTATATTTTAAATCAATCTCTTTTGATGTGTAAATGCAATAAAATAATGCCACAGAAATCAGAGGAATTTACTGTCACCAAGAAGACAAGTTTGAAGCAAAGAACATCTTGTTGGATCCAGGAGCAATGAAGTAGCATCTCCTAGATTTAAGGAAAAAACGAGTGTCAAAAACCACTGAGGTATCAAAAGAACTTGCTGCCTATAAATGTTGAAAATATTGTCTGAACCTTTTTCCAGGGCTGAGAGTGAAAGCGTTTCTCTAAAGCTGACACTTTGAAATCAGACTTTTGGCCTCCTTAACTGTGAAATAATAAATATCTCTGTGTTAAATACGTAAAGCAGGACTTAAAAGAATTGAAAAAAGAAATAGACAGTAACACAATAGTGGAAGGAGACTTCAACACACCACTATCACCAAGGGATAGGTCAACTCAAAAGAAACTTGACAAAGATGCAGAAGATCTAACTATGCAGTCAATAAACTTGACCTTGTGGATATATTCTGGGTACTGCATGAAATGAAAGCTCAATTAACTTTTTTCTCAAATGCACATAGTACATTTGCCAGAATTGATCATGAATTAGGACACAAAACATACCGTAACAAGTTAAAAGACATTGAAAGTGTCTTCTCAGACCACAATGCCATAAAACTAGAAATTAACCTCTGGAGATCAGAGCTTACAAAACCACTAAATAACTCTCTACCAGAACATGATTATTATAAAAAAAATAATAAAATAAGAAAGTTCCTTGAAACAAATAAAAATGAAAATGCAACATGCAAAACCTCTGGGATGCAACTAAAGCAGTCCTCAGAGGGTGGTTCATAGCAATAGACATATATATAAAAAATGAAGAAAAAAAAACTAATTATCTAACACAACGCTTTCATCAATTAGAAAAAGAACAGAAATCTAATCATTCAACCTCTAGAAGAAAGGAAAGTATAGGATAAGATCTACAATCAAAGACAGAAAGAACAGAAAAACAATTAAAACAATTCAGGAGCTTGTCATTCAAAATTATTAATAAAATAGACCGGGCATTGGTAAAATTAATAAAAGAAAAGGAAAAAAGAGAAGACATAGATAACTCGACTAAGAAATTATAAAGGTGAAATAAAAATAATACCAGATGAAATTAAGTTGAAAATATCTGAATATTATGAAAATTTATATTCTGATAAATTAAAAAACCTAGAGGAAATGTGTAAATTCCTTGATACTGATGCCCCACCCAAATTGATCTGGACAGATGTAGAACATTTGAACAGATCCATCACAAAAGAGAAATGTGAACATGTCACGACTTCCCCACAAGAAAAATCTTGGACCAGAAAACTTCACAGCTGAATTCTACCAAACATTTAGAGAGGGTTTATCACCAATTTTACTAAAAGTATTTTTTTAAAAAATAGAAAAAGAAGGAATACTTTTAGAATCATTCTATAAAGTAAGCATAAACCTAATACCAAAAGCAGGCAAAGGTATTATTAACAAAGAAAACTACAGACCAATATCTATCATGAGTATAGATGCAAATATTCTTAACAAAATCTTAGTAAATAGAATCCAAAAGCACACGCATACACTCACACACACACACACACACAAACAAAAAATAAAAAAAAATAAATCAATCAATCAATCAATCAATCATGACCAAGTGGGATTCATAATGGCTTTGCAAAGATGGTTCAACATAAGAAAGACAAATCAACGGAATTCACCACATTAACAAAGTAAGTAACAAGAACAATATGATCTTAGCAATTGATGTAAAAAAGGCATTTGACAAAGTCCAACTCCCTTTCCTGATTAAGACACTCAGCAAAATTTTAATAGAAGGTAATTTCCTCAACATAGCGAAAAATATATATGCAAAAACCAAGAGTCAATATAATTCTCAATAGAGAAAAACTAAAAGCATGTACTTTGTGAACAGGGACTCGATGAGGATGCTGACTGTCACCACTTTTATTCAATATTGTATTACAAGTATTTGCTAGGGTAATAAGAGAAGGAAATAAAAGATATCAAGATTGGCAAAGATGGTTAAACTGTAGCTATATGCACATAATATGACAGTGTGCACAGAAAATCCCAAAGACTCAACAACAACAACAAAACCCACCCAAAACTGTTAGAGTTAGTAGACCAATTTAGTAGACTGGCAAGATATAAGATCAATATTAAAAAATCACTAAAATTCCCCTCCAGTAACAAAGAAAAATCAGAGAAGGAAACCAAGAAAGCAATATAATTTGCAATGTTGTTGTTGATTGCCTTCAAGTTGAGTACAACTCATAGTAACCCGATGAACAAAAGGCCTGAAGCCCCTCTACAACTATCAACATTTATCAAAGTTCATAGAGTTTCCAGAGGCATGTTGTTCAGGAAGTGGGTGCCACTCCTGCTTCCAAATCTGACGTAGTATGTTATTGTTGTTATGTGCCAGTAAGTTGCCTGTGATGAATAGCGACCTTATGTACAGCAGCTCTGAACCCTTTCCTCTCCTGAGTCATTCTCACTAATTCCAACACATCAACCTCCATTGCCCCCGTTACTGTATCAATCCATCTCATTCATAGGCAACCATAAATTGAACTACTTGGGATAGAACCTAACTATAGACATAAAAAACATGTACAAAGAAAACTACAGAACATTTTTGTAAGACACAATGTTGTTGTTGTTATGTGCCGTCGAGTCGTTTCCGACTCATAGCGACCCTATGCACAACAGCCCTAAACCCTGCTCTATCCTGTGCCAACCGCACCGCCTCTGACACATCCATCCCGATTATCCCAGGCACCGAATCAATCCATCTCATAGAGGGTCTTCCCCTCCAGCGCTGTCCCTCCACCCTCCCAAGCATGATGTCCCTCTCCAAGGACCCGTCTCTCCTCGCAACATGTCCAAAGTATGTTAGACGGAGCCTCAGAATCCTTGCCTCCAAGGAGCAGCTTGGTTTAATCCTCTCCAAGATGAATCTGTTTGTTTTCCTGGCAGTCCATGGTACATTCAGTACCCTTCTCCAGCACCACAGCTCAAAAGCATCCACTCTCCTTCTGTCCTCCCTAGTCATTGTCCAACTCTCTGATACATAACAAGCGATTGCAAATACCATGACCTGTATCAGGCGCACCTTAGTCTCCAGAGAGACACTGTTGCTCCTGAGTACCTTTGAGAGGTCCCTAACAGCAGACTTTCCCATCGCGATACACTTTTTGATTTCCTGACTGCTGGTACCAAGAGTGTTGACTGTGGAGCCGAGCAAACTGAAGCTGTGAATACTCTTAATCTCTTCATCAATCCATCCTGATGCTGCTAATTGGTCCAGTGGCGAGAATCTTTGTCTTCTTGACATTGAGCCTTAGTCCATACTGAAGGCTGCAGTCCTTGACCCTTCGCAGCAAGTACATGAGGTCCTCCTCAGTTTCAGCCAGCAAGGTGTGTCATCTGCATAACGGAGATTGTTAATAGATCTTCCACCAATCCTGATGCCACAATTCTCCTCATAGAGCCCAGCCTCTCGGATAATCTGCTCTGCATACATGTTTTTGTTTTTTTTGTTTTGTTTTGGTCAAATGTCAGTTTACCAAGATAAATTAGTCTATTTATGGGTCCTTAATTTTTTTTCTTTCATCTATGTGCCTGTCATTGTACCAATACCATGTTGTGTTGTTTACTACCACTGTGTATTTGAGATCAGAGAGCGCGCTGTGCCTCCCACTTCATTTTTGTTTCTCAGAAGTATTTTGCTTGTCTGGAGTCTTTTTCCTCTCCAAATAAACTTTACAATTTCCCTTTAGATCTCCTTGAAAATGGAATTTCATATCTGTTGAGATTGCATTGAACATGTAAATTGCTTTGGGTAGGATTGTAATTTTCACAATATTCTTCCTATTTATAAAAAGGGAACATATTTTCATTTATTTAAGCTTTCTAGATATCCTGATGAGTCGGAAACGACTCGATGGCACATAACAACAACAACAGATATCCTGATGGGCAACAAACACATGAAGAAATGCTTAAAATAACTGGCAGTAAGAGAGATGAAAAGCAAAACCTCAAAGAGATACCATCTTGCCCCAATATAGAAGGCAAAGTTTAACAGGACAGCAAGTAATAAATGTTGGAGAAGATGGAGTGAGTTAGGAGCTCTCATACACTGTTGGTGGGATTTTAAAACAGAACAACTACTCTGGAAGGTACTTTGGTATTTCCTCAAAAAGCTAAACATAGACATTCCACATCTCAGCTATTCCACTGCATGAAAATGAGAACTGCATCACAAACAAAGATTTATACACCATTGTTCAAAGGAGTGCTATTCACTATCACAAAACTTTGGAATAGCCAAAATGTCCAAATGTTGAATGGACTGAGAAATTTTGGTACATGCATGTGAGGGAATACTATGCAGCATGTAGGAGCAATGATGTTGAAAATTACTACCTACCTTGGGAAGCTGAAGATCATTATCCTGTGTAAAGTAACCCAGTCTCATAAGGACCAGTATCGTATTAGTACATTATTGTAGAACTAGATAATTAGTGAAAGGCCTATGGCAATCTAATGAGTGAGAGGGTGGGAGCAGAGGGGTGAGCAAGAGTAGGTGTGGGGGTAATCATAAAGTTGCCCAATTTGATGGATGGAGCAAGGGGGTGAGTAAAAAAAAATGAGAAAGATCTGGTGCAAAAAACAAGGTATAAGAGCTTTGTAAGTAACCCAATGTAAAAGAAAATCTACTAACTGGGAAAAAAACATTTGTCAAAACCACCTCAGACAAGAGTCTCATAACGAAAGTTTACAGAATACTCCTGGGTCTCCAGAAGAAAAAGACTGATAATCCAATTACAAAATGTACAAGAGAGTTGATAAGGCTTTTCACAGTGGAGGACATTCGGATGGACAACAGATACATAAATAAACATTCAAAATCACTAGCAATAAGAAGAGATGCAAATCAAAACCACAATGAGATACCATCTTACCCCAGGAGCAGTGGCAAAATTTAGCAAGACAGCCAGTAATAAATGTTGGAGAGGATATGGCTCGATAGGAACCCTTCGAGATTATTGGTGTGATTGTAAAACAGTACAACCATTCTGGAAGGCAGTTTGAAGTTTCCTCAAAAAGCCAAAGCCAAACATAGAGATTCCATTTGATCCATCTATTCCACTTCTTGGAATATACCCTGAGAAAATGTGAACAGAAATACAAACAGAGACTTGTACTCCAATGTTCATAGCAGCATTATTCACTATAGCAAGAATATGGAAATGGCCTAGATGACCAACCAAAATGGAATGGATTGAGAAATGATGGTATGGTCACAAAATTGAATACTATACAGCATGCAAGAGCAATGATTTTGTAAATTACTACCTAACATTGGAGGGATTAGAGAGCATTATGCTAAGTAAACTAACTCAGTCTCGTAGAGACAAACACTGTAAGACTATTATTGTAGAATAAGAACAACAATCCTGGGGTGGGGGTAAGGACTGCTTAATCATAGGATTGCATAATTTCCCCATGAAGACAGGAGTCAGTAAGGAAAGATGAAAGATACAGTGTGAAAAGCAATGGATAGAAAATTTGTAAGTAAACCAGAATAAAATAATAGTAATATGAATATATTTAAGAAATACAATCCTTACAAAGACAATCCTTATGTTAGATGAGGTAACAGATGATCAAATTTTCCTAATGTTAGATACATCTTGGCAGAAAGCAGAGAATACCAGAGGAATGTCTATATGTGCTTCATTGACTATGCAAAGACTTTTGACTGTGTAGATCACAACAAGCTATGGCTGACTCTGAGAAGAAGGGGAATCCCAGAACATTTGATTGTGCTTATGCGAAACCTATACTTGGACTAAGAGCAGTAGTCAGAACAAAGCAAGGAGACACTATGTGGTTCGATATCAAGAAGGGGGTCCATCAAGGATTTATTTTGTCTCCATACCTTTTCATCTGTATGCAGAACAGATAGATCATCCAAGACGCTGGGCTGTATGAGGAGGAATGCGGCATCAGGATCAGTGGAAGAGTCATCAACAACCTGCGTTATGCAGATGACACAACCCTGCTCGCTGAAACTGAGGAGGACCTGAAGTGCTTGCTGCAGAAATAAAGGACTGCAGCCTTCAATGTGCATTGAAGCTCAACATCAAGAAAACAAAGATTCTCACCATTTGGGCCAATTGGCAGAATCAGTATGGATGGTGAAGATACTGGGAAAGTTAGCAGTTTTAGCTTACTTGGCTCCACAGTCTGCACTCTTGGTACCAGCAGCTAGGAAATCAAGAGACAAGTTGCATTTGGAAAGTCATCTGTCAGGCCTCTCCAGAGTACTGAAGAGCAAAGACGTCAGTCTGGAGACTAAGGTGCACCTGATCTGGGCAATTGCACACTGTGCTTTGGAGAATTGGACGGTGACTAGGGATGATAGAAGGAAAATTGATGCCTTTGAGCTGTGGTTTTGGAGAAGAGTGTTGAATACACCATGGACTACAAGGAGAGTAAACAGATTTGTCTTGGAGAGGGTGAAGCCAGACTGCTCCTTGGAGTCAAGGATTCTGAAGCTTCATATGACATACTTTGGGCATGTTGCAAGGAGGGACTGGTTCTTGGAGAGGGACCTTCATGTTTGGGAAAGTGAAGGGATGGCACATGAGAGGAAGATCCTTCATGAGATGGATCGATTCTGTGATTGGGGGGATGGGAATAAGTGTGTTGCAGATGGCGAGGTTGGCACAGGATAGAGAAGCACTTAGGGCTCTTGTAATTGGATCGCTATGAGTTGCAAGCAACTCGATGGCACATAACAATAACACAACTTCCAAGAACATCAGACTCAAGAGACATAATAATATACTTAAAGACACACAATACTATATTTAATGAGAAACATTAAAGGTAATAATTCCATAATAAGGTAAAAAATCTGCTAATTTATTAATCTTCACCCAAGAAATAATACTATTTTCAAAAGGAAAAATGCTGAAATATGTACTAATTCTATAAAAGAGTAAGATATTAGTTCTTACAATGTGTTGTTATTGTTAGGTGCCATCAAGTTGAGTACAACACACAGTGACCCTATGAACAACATATTTGAACCCTGCCCTGTCCTGTCCTATGCCATCTTCACACTTCCCCACACACTAGAACCCATTGTGTTATTCACCACTTCAATCCACCTGGTTGAAGCTCTTCCTCTCCTTCACCGACCTTCTGCTTTTCTGAGCACCAGGTCTCTCTCCTAGTATTATAGCTCTTTCTAGCAACATGCTTGAAGTATGTGAGTTGAACTTTTATCATCTTTGCCTCCAAAGAGCACTCTGGCAACACTTTTCCCAAGACAAATTTGTTTGTTCTTTTTGCATTCCATTGGCTTGGTACTCTCTTTTTTCTGTCATCCTTATATATGGTCCAGCTCTAAAATGCATAGCAAGTGATTAGAAAGACCATGGCCTGAATGAGATGCACCTTACTCCTCAAACTGATATCATTACTCCTCAGTTATTTGCAGAGTTTACTAACTGGACACTTTCCCCATACAGTGAGTCTCCTTATTTAGTGACAATGGTACCCAGGTACTTGGATTGTAGATCCAAGTAAGGAGAAGTTGTTGACAGTTTCAAACTGTTCTGTCATGTTGCTGTCTATTGGTCCATTGGTAAACATTTTTGGATTTGTGACATTGAAATGTAATCCATATTGAAGGAGGTATTCTTTGATCTTCTGCTACAAGTGCTTCAAGTCCTCCTAAGTTTCAGTAAGCAAGGTTGTGTCTGCAGAACACAGTTTATTAATGTCTTTCTTGAGTCTACATTCTTCTTCACATACTCCAGCTTTTCAAATAATTTGTTCAGCAAAGGCCCAATGTACTCCTTTCTTAATTTTATACCATGAAGTGTTCTCATCAACAATCTGCATTATGCAGATGACACAACCCTGCATGCTGAAACTTAGGATAACCTGAAGCACTTGCTGCAGAAAGAAGGTCAAAGACTGCAGCTTTCAACATGGATTGAAGCTCAACATCAAGAAAACAAAGATTCTCTCCACTGGGTAGATTAGAATCATCATGATAGATGGTGAGGAGATTGAGATTGTTGACAGTTTTAGTGCTTGGCTCTACAATTAACACTCTTGGTACCAGTAGCCAGAAAACTAAAAGAAAAGTTACTTTGGAAAAGTTTGCTGTCAGAGACCTCTCCAAAATACTGAAGAGCAGCGTCAGTCTGGAGACTAAGGTGCACCTGATACGGGCCATGCTCTTTGCAATTACTTACTATGCATCAGAGAGCTGAACAATGACTAGGGATGATAGAAGGAGAATTGATGACTTTGAGCTGTGGTGCTGAAGAAGAGTATTGAATATACTGTGGACTTCTAGAACAAACAAGTTCATACTGGAGAGGGTGAAGCCAGGCTTCTCCTTGGAGGCAAGGATTGTGAAACTTTGTCTGACATACTTTGGACATGTTACAAGGCAGGATCAGTTCTTGGAGAGGGACATCATGCTTGGGAGGGTGGAGGGACAGCACAGGAGAGGAAGATACTTGATGAGATGGATTGATTCAGTGACTGGGGTAATGGGATAGGTGTGTCAGAGACTATAAGATTGGCACATGATAGAGCAGGGTTAAGATTGTTGTACACAGGGTCACTACGTGTCACAGGTGACTAGATGGCACATAATAACAACAAAAACAATGTTCTCTTTCTTTGTTCACACAGCAGCCTCTTGTTCAACGTACAAGTTTCACATGAGCACAATTAACTGGTGTAGGACTGCCATTGTTGCCAATGTTAACCATAACTTGTTATAATCTACAGTCAAATGCCTTTGCAAAGTCAATAAACAGTAGAGGAATGCAGATAGTTGTAATATTACTGGAATGACTTCCACAATAGAAGTCAGTTGAAATGGGAGAAAATAATGGTAAACACTTTAATAATTGGAACATGAAATGTACGAAGCTTGAATGTTGGAGAAATTAGAAATTGTGAAAATGAAATGGAACACATGAAATCAATATATGAGGCATTAGTAAGATAAGATCAACTAGCTTTGGCCACTTTTAATCAGATAATCAAATGATATACAATACTGGGAATGAAAATCAGAAGAATCATGGTGTTACATTCATAGTAAAAAATCAATTTCAGGTTCTATTTCTGAAATACAATATTGTGAGTGATAGAATCTTACCTATAAGTATAAAAGGAAGACACATTAATACAACTATTATTCGAATATACACTCCTACATCTAGAGCCAAAAAGGAAAAAAATTGTGAATTTTTACTAACTTTTTCAGTCCAAATTTGACAGAACATGCAATCAAGTTGTGTCATGATAAAAAGAAGGAAAAAAATGTGTTAACAATAATTGGTGACTGAATGCAAAAGTTGGAAACAGAGAAGACAGAATGTTGTTGTTGTTAAGTGCCGTCGAGTTGTAGGCGACTCATTGTGACCCTATGAAGGAAAATCATCAACACCTGTGTGACTTTCATCCTTTCTTCAGGTTCATAGGGTTTCCAGAGGCAAGCTATTATGGCAGTGGATGCCACTCCTGCTTCCAAGTTTGTTTTAATCGGGGAGGTCCACCAAACACTGTCCACCATGGGTAACCACTAAGGCATTTAACACATCAGTGTCACAGTGTTCAGTTTCACAGCAACCACAAGTTACCTCTGTACAGCAAGAGGACACGCCAGAGTTATACAACCTAGAAGAATATTTGAACAAAAACAATGAAAAATAGGCCTGAGTGCTGTGGATTAGAAGTTACCCACCTTTGGTTTGGCAGCATCACTTTCTGTCCATTAGACCAACTGATCTCTTTCTATGTTGGTGTTATTTTTAAGTGCCGTAGAGTCATAGGTGACTCATGGTGACCCTATGAACAAAAGTCCTCAACACTTGTGTGACTTTCATCCTTTCTCCAGGTACATAGGGTTTCTGGAGGCAAGCTATTATGGAAGTGGATGCCACTCCCGCTTCCAAGTAATTGAAAAATAATGAGGTTACTGATAGAATGAGATTGGAAATAGAATGATAATATTTTGTATGTATAATACAAATTAATTAAATCCACCATACTATCACAGCCACCGTGGATCTGTTCCAGACAGTTAACTAGGTACCTAGCTTAAAAAATTTCTTAGTGTGGCCTTAGAGTGCTCTCCAGCCTGGAACATTAGACTGTGGCCTCACTACATAGAGACTCTCAGCCCCTTCAATTGTTGGCATTGGCCTCCACCATCGAAGGACGTGGGCCCACCTCCTGGATGCTACCACTGGCTGCCTGGACTCCTCAGCCCCACTGCCTGCAGGACTTGTCCCTGCCACCTGAATGTTTCAAACCCCCTACATGGAAGCTGGCCCATGTCAATTCCTCTGAACTGTGACAGGGACAACAATATCAAAAGTAAAGTCATGTTCTTCCCCCTGTCAGAGACTGAGCTGCCTTTACCACTGACTCCTAGGATCCCCATAGCTAAGGCAGTTGCCCAACAGAGAAGGCTGCTAATTCATATGCCATATATTTCCCCAATGGAAACAAGCCTTCCCTTGAGTCAAAAGTTCAGAGAGAAACTCAAGGATGGTAGCTGTCCTGCACTCCTCTGGAACAGTGATTTATGAGCCAAGATTTTCAGTCCAAGAGCTTGCTAAGAAGGCATGAAAACTTCTACCATGGCAATATCATAGAAGAAGCAAACTACCCCACTCCCTGTACAAATCCAAAACAAGACATCACCCCCAAATAGTGGCACAGTATCAATAATTTCCTGAAGCCAGAAAGTCTGATAGAACTTTCTATCACAGAATTCAAAAGAATAATGATTGAATATTTTCAATGGGTGAAAGACAAACTTGAATAATTACAGGGTTCTGCAAGTAAAATCCAAAAGGAACTTAAAAAGAAAATTAGTGGCCCTGGAAAAACAAGAAAGTACAATCCAGAATATGAAGATCAATGTTTCAGATGCTGTCAACATGTTGGAGGGACATATGAATACGGTTGAGGAGGCAGAACACAGAACCAGTGAAATAAATAATAGAATTGTCACCACAGATCTGCTAAAACAAAAAAGCAGAATCAAAAATGGAGGAAAAAGAAGAAAGCCTAAGAATAATGTGTGACACCATCAAAAAGAATAACATGCACATAATCAGAATCCCAGAATAGAAAGAGCAAGTAAAGGTATTGAGAAAGTTGTGGAAGAATTACGAGAAGAAAATGTTCCATGAATAATGGAGAAGGGAAGAAAATATATTCAAGAAGCTTTGCAAACACCATATAGAATGGACCCCAAAAGAACACCAAAGGCATATCATAGTCAAATTTACCAGAACCCAAGATAAGGAGAGAATTCTGAAAGTACCTAGGGAGAAAAAAGAGTAAACTTTAAGGGAGAATGAATAAGATTAAGTGCCTATTTCTCAGCAGAAACAATGTGAGCAAGAAAACAGTGCTATAACATATATCAAACACTCAAGAAACAGAACTGGCAACCAAGAATTTTGTACCCCGCAAAACTGTCATTCAAATATGACAGAGACATCAAGATATTCTCAGTAAGGTAGACTCTAAGGGACTTTGTAAAAACAAGACCAACATTGGAGGAAACACTGAGAGATGTCCTTCTTACAGAGATGCCATAGAAAGCAGGATGGACCAAAGTAACCAATAACACCAAAAAGAACTCAACAAAATAATACCAATAAAACCTAGCCTCTCAATAATTACACTGAATGTGAATGGTTTAAATCCACTAGTGAAGAGAAAAAGAGTAGCATATTGGATTAAAAAAAAAACAAAACCCATCAATATGAACAGAACAAGAGGACATAACAATTAAAATATATATGTACCAAATGATAGAGCTGCAAAATATACAAAGAAAAGATTGTTGTTGTTGTTGTTATGTGCCATCGAGTCGTTTCCGACTCATAGCGACCCTATGCACAACAGCTCTAAACCCTGCCCTATCCTGCG
>NW_006400130.1:1445591-1449999 GCF_000299155.1 Elephantulus edwardii
AAGTCATATTTTGGCCCCTGTGGATTTGGTTTAAGTTTCCTCAGCTTCAGCTTGAATTTGCATATGAGTAATTGGTGGTCTGTTCCACAATCAGCCCCCTGCCTAGTTTAACAGAGCTAAAAAAAGAAATAGATAATACCACTGTAGTAGTAGGAGACTTCAATATACCACTCTCAAAGAAAATATGGAACTACCAGAAAGAAACTTAATAAAGATACTGAAGTATTAAACAACACAATAAACCAATTTAATCTCATAGATAAATACAGGCTAATACACCCCCATGAAAAGTGCCATATACTTTCTTCTCCAATGTGCTCAAAAGATTCTCCAGAATAGATCACATTTTAGGTCACACGAAAAGTATCAAAAAATTGAAAAAAAATTTAAAAGAATTCTATCAGAAATCATGCAAGGCATCTTCTCAGACCATAGTGCTACAAAATTAGAAATCAATAACAAGAGAATAAAATAATGAAAAACATGCATATGCAAAACAACTATGAGGTATCATCTCACCCTAGTCTGAATAGCAAAATTTAACAGAACAGCAAGCAACAAATGCTGGTGAGGTTGTGCAGAAACTGGAACCCTTATTCACTCTTGGTGGGAGTGTAAAGTGGTGCAACCACTGTGGAAGGCAGTACGGCACTTTCTCAAAAAGTTGCAAATAGAGACAACATTTGACCCAGCAATACCACTACTGGGAATATATCCCAAAGAGACCATAACTAACATCCAAGCAGATATATGCACACCCATGTTTATTGTGGCTTTGTTCACAATAGCAAGGAGTTGGAGCAAGGAGTTGGAAACAACCTAAGTGCCCATCACCAAACGAATGGATAGAGAAGCTGGGGTATATTCACACAATGGAATACTATGTTGCATTGAAAAACAAGGAACTCATGCAATATTATTCAAAATGGGTGAGCCTGGAGGACATTATGCTGAGTGACATATCTCAGTAGCAAAAAGACAAATACCACATGGTGCCACTGCTGTAAAATGGGACTGATATCACGGTTGGGGTAAGACTGAGAAAAACTGGATACATAGTATATACTGCACTGAAACAGATGAGGGAGAGAATAATTTAAAAGCAATGTATGATAGGGTCTTATGGTTATCACAAGAGTCCGCAATTAAGGTTGCATAGTAGAATGTATTTGGGGAGGTGGAAGGAGTGTGGGGGGATTGTGTACCAGGGAGGAAATTTTTCTTTAACTTTTCAAAAAGAGGGGTGAACTGGGGTGGGAGGGGAGGGCTCCGCAGGTAAAGAAGTGCAGCAAAGAATGAATGGAAATCCAAAATCTCTGTTAAATGTTCATTAAAATTATTAAAATTTTAAAATATACCCAAAAACCCCCCACATGCATACGGAAGCTGAACAATACCTTGTCTGAACATGAGTGGGCATTAGAAGATATAAAAAATGAAATTAAACAGTTTCTTGAAACTAATGACAGTGAAAACTCAACTTACCAAAACCTCTGGGAAATAGCCATAGCAGTAATTACAGGTCCATTTATAGCAATAAGAGAACACATCAAAAAGAAGAAAAAAAAAGATAATTGGCTCTCTAACCCAATATCTCCAGCAAATTGAAAAAGAACAGCAAGAAAACCTGACACAATCTAAAAAACCCTGAAATTATAAAATTTAGGGCAGAAATAAATGAAACAAAAACCAAAAACCAACTGAAAACATCAACATTACCAGAAGTTGGACCTTTCAAAAGGTCCACAAAATTAATCAACCATTAGCAAAACTAACAAAGGAAAAGAAACAAAAGACATAAATAATCTGAATAAGAGATGAAAAGTGCAATATCACAATAAAACCAACTAAGAGAAAAAAGTTAAAAATGGAGTAGTATGAAAAACATTATTAAAACAAATATGAAAACCAAGATGAAATGGCCAAGAATTTAGAAACCAACAGCCTACCTAAACTGATTGAAATCAAAAGCTGAAAAGAACCACTATTACAAGAGTAGAAACTGAACAGTTAGTAAAACAACTTCCAACAACAACAACAAAAAAGCCCTGGACCAGATGGTTATCAAACACTCAGAGAATTGTCACCAATTTTAAAGAAAGTATTTCAAAAAAAAAAGGATGGAATTCTTCCAAACTCATTCTATGAAGCAAACATGTCCTTGATACTAAAGTCAGGTAAAGACACCACCAAAACAAAAAAAAAACCGACACGCCAATATCTTTCATGAACATAGATGCAAAAATCCTGAGTAAAATCCTGGTCAATACAATCTGACAGTACATCAAAAAAGTAGTTCACCATGGCCAAGTGCGATTCATAGCAGGTATGCAAGAATGTTTCAATATAAGAAAAACAATCAGTATAATTCATCACATTAACAAGAACAAGAATCACATGATCTTTTCAATTGATGCGTAAAAGGCCTTTTAGAAAATCCAGCATTCTTTCCTGATTAAAATACACAACAAAATAGGAATAGAGGGGAATTTCCTCAACAGAATAAAAAATATGTATGCAAATTCAAGACCCAACATCATTCTCAATGGAAAGAGATTAAAGGCATTCCCTTTAAGAACAGGAACTAGGTAAGAATGCCCACTATCACCTTTTTCTATTCATATGTGGAAGTCTTAGTTGGTAGTAATAAGACAGGAGAAGGAAATAAGAGTTATCCAAATTGGGAAAGAGGAGATAAGATTATTAAATGCAGATGATATGGTAGTATACTTGTTTGTTGTTGTTGTTGTTATGTGCCGTCGAGTCTCTTGCGACTCATAGCGACCCTATGTACAACAGCCCTAAACTCTGCTGTGTCCTGTGCCATTCACACTGTCTCTGACATTCCCATCGCAATTACCCCAGTCACTGAATCAATCTACCTCATAGAGGGCCTTCCCCTCGTGTGCTGTCCACCCTACCAAGCATGCTGTCCCTCTCCAAGGACCAGTCCCCCCTTACAACACGTCCAAAGTATGTTAGACGAAGCCTCAGAATCCTTGCCTCCAAGGAGCCGCCCTGTTCAATCCTTTCCATGATGAATCTCATTGTGTTCCTAGCAGTCCATGGTACCCTCAATACTCTTCTTCAGCACCACAGCTCAAAGGCATCAATTCTCCATCTATCCTTCTTAGTCACTGTCCAACTCTCTGATGCATAGCAAAGACCATGGCCTGTATCACATGCACCTTAGTCTCCAGAGAGACACCGTTGCTCTTCAGTACTTTGTAGAGGCCCCTAACAGCAGTCTTTTCCATGGCAATGCATATTTTAATTTCCTGGCTACTGGTGTCAACAGTGCTGACTGTGGAGCCAAGCAAATTAAAGCTGTGAACAATCTCAATCTCTTCATCATCCATCCTGATGCTGCCAGTTGGTCCAGTGGTGAGAATCTTTGTCTTCTTGACGTTGAGCCTCAATCCATGTTGGAGGCTGCAGTCCTTGACCCTCTGCAGCAAGCGCTTCAGGTCCTCCTCCGTTTCAGTAAGCAGGATTGTGTCATCTGCATAACTCAGATTGTTGGTAGATCTTCCACCAATCTTGACCCCACATTTCTCCTCATAGAGCCCAGTCTCACAGATAATCTGTTCTGCATACAGGTTGAAAAGATGTGGAGACAGCACACATCCCTGGCATGGCGTACGCCCTTCCTAATTTTGAACCATGCAGTGTTTCCTTGTGTTCTGATGACTGCCAAGTATAGGTTTCTCATTAGCACAATCAAGTGTTCTTGAATTCCCATTCTTCTCAGAGTCAGCCACAGTTTGTTATGATCAACAAAGTCAAAAGCCTTTGCATAGTCAATGAAAAAAATAATTGGACTTCTCTACAGTGACAAAGAAAATACAGATCTGGAGCTAAGGAAAACAGTATCCCTCACAATAGCTAATCACAAGATTAAATACTTGGGAGTAAATCTAACTAGAAACACAAATGACCTGTTCAAAGAAAATTATAAACATTGCTGTCCTCTTGGATAGGAAGACTCATTATTGTGAAAATCATAATTCTACCAAGACAATCTACATGTTCAATGCAATCCCAATACAAATATCAATTCCATTCTTCAACTAGATGGAAAAGGTGATTTCCAATTTCATCTGGAAATGGAAACAGATCTTAAATAACCAAAGCACTCCTGAAAAGAGAAACAAGATAGGAGGCATATCACTCCTTGATCTCAAATCGTACTGCACATCTGTGGTGATTAAGACAGCGTTGTACTGGTACAGTGAATGACACATAGATTAATGGTTCCTAGTTTTTTATCAGTACTGCTAAGATTGAATGGTTTAACGACAAGCATGTAGTCTTTTTCTTTTTTTAGGTTGTTTATTTTTCATTTCAATGAACATCTACAGAGATTTTGGAATTCCATTCATTCATTGTTGCACCCTTCTCCCCGCAC
>NW_006400130.1:1450466-1451829 GCF_000299155.1 Elephantulus edwardii
AAGCCATGGAGCACTTTAGATTCAGGAATGGCAAGACCAGCAAGAGGATCATCATTGGTGACTGTGGACAACTCCAATGTGATCTGTATTTCATGTTTTCTCTTAATTATCAGATCATTTCTCCTAGAGTTCCAGAGATCACCCTACCACCACCACCATGCTTGCAGTATGTTTTAATCTTTGTGCTTTTGCTACAGTACTTTGGGATGCATGTTTTCTTCCTTCCCCTCCAAAGTTAGCAGGATTACAGATTTAAATTTATGACTATGAAATAACAACTGTTGTTGTTATGTGTTATCCAATCACCTGTGACTTTTAGCAATCCTATGTACAATAGCTCTGAAGCCTGACCTGTCGATAACCAGTTTCACTGACTCCAGCACATCTACTCTAATTGTCCTAGGCAATTCCATCTCTTCTAGGGTCTTTGTCTCCTGCGTTGTCCCTCCACCTTTCTAAGCATGATATCTTTTGCCAAGGATTGGTCCCTCCTGGCCACATGTCCAAGGTATATGAGACAGAGATTCAAAATCCTAGCCACAAAGGAAAGACTTGGTTTCATTCTTCCAAGACAGACCTATTTGTTTTCCAGAGATCTATTTTATGTTCAGGACTCTTACCCAGCACCACAGTTCAAAGACATCAATTCTTCTTCTGTTATACTTAGTCATAGTTGTGCTTTCTGATGCATAGCAAGTAATTGAGAAGACCATGGATCAGGAGCACCTTAGTCTCTATGCTGACATCATTGTTTCTCGGGACTCTGCATAGGTTCCTGCAGCTTATTTACCTAATGTAGTTTGTCTTTTGATTTCCTGAGTGCTGCTGCCAAGAGTATAGATTGTGGAGGCAAGCAAGCTGAAGCTGTTAACAACCTTTATCTCTTCTCCATCCATCATAGTGCTACCTATTGGCGCAGTGTTGAGAATCTTTGTCTTCTTGATGGTGAGTTTTAATCTATTTTGAAGACTACAGTCCTTGACCTTCTACAGTAAACATTTCAGATCCTCCTCAGTTTCAACAAGCAAAGTTGTGTCATCCGCATAACATAGGTTTTTGATGAGTCTTCTTCCAATCTTGATGCCACATCTCTCATCATAAATCTCAACCTCCTGAATGAACTGTTCTGCATATAGATTGACAAGGTAAGGAGACAGGACTCATCCTTGACACACTCCTTCCTGGTTTTGAACCATGCAGTATTTTCCTGTTTTGTTCAGAGGACTCCTTCCCAGTCCCTGTATAGGTTTCACCTAAGCAAAAGTAATTTGCTAATGCAAATGTAATTTTCATTCTTTTTAAAGGTTAATCAAAATTTGTTGTGATCCACACAATCAAATGCTTTTTCATAGTCAATAAAATA
>NW_006400130.1:1453844-1466906 GCF_000299155.1 Elephantulus edwardii
AAATCGGTCCTTAGAGAGGTACGTCATGCTTGGGAGGGTGGAGGGACAGCGCAGGAGAGGAAGGCCCTCTATGAGGTGGATTGATTCAGTGACTTGGATAATTGGGATGGGAGTGTCAGAGACAGTGCGATTGACACACGACAGAGCGGAATTTTGGGCTATTGTACATAGGGTCGCTATGAGTCACAGGCGACTCGACGGCACGTAACAACAACAGTTTTTGCCAATGAAAGTACTTTCCCAAACTTTCCTGCCAACGCCTCCCCCTTGCCTGTCTTAGTTTGGAGGGTCCAGTGAAACTTGTCCATCGTGAGTGACCCTGCTGATATTTAACATCATTGTACCCACTACAGTCCAAACAGTGTAAACAAGCTGACAAAGAGTGGTATTTACTTACATCTAAAATGAAATATTGGGTTGTGTGACAGAGAACTAAAAATTATAAGGATGTATGTATTTAAGAAGCAAAGGTTACATGCTTTAAATTAAAATGTCATGTGTATGTAACTGGGTTTATTCTCCTAAGTTAATTTCCAGAATTGTCTGTGGTGGATAGTACACACTGACATATCATTAATTGTTGACAATCTTCTTTGAAGGGGTAAGCAGCATCTAAACTCATGTACCTTTCTTTAATTTCACTATTGAAATTTTCTGTTTGTGCATCTACATAAAATGTTTCTCTCTTGCCAGATGGTACATGCTTTATAAGCAAAAACTTTTATTTTCCTATTGACATTAGCATTATCCAGGTATACATGATGTCTAGTGCAAAAGCAGCATAGACATTTATTAAATGAAATATCTTAACTCCAAATAAATAAGATTTTCCTTTTTTTCCAGATGAGTAGGCTTCAAATAAACAACAACAACAATAACAAAAAAGCAAACCAATTTCCTAAAATCAAAATTGATACTGGTGAAGCTGACATTAACTGTAATAGATAATATATCAATACCTTATGCTTCTAATAAATGAAAAACAGATGCTTGCAGAAAGTTAATTGTTTCCTGGTCAGATATTCGTAGAATTAGGACTGAATCCACATCTCTGATTAGATGTTCTGTCTAGTCACTATGAAAGTCTTAAATATTCCTAAAATCCGTCCTCAAAACTGATTGCCCAAGAGTTGTTTTTCCCAGTCAGGCGTAAGTTTTCCTCAGTGAATTCTGGGAGTCATTCCTGTCAGAATCTTAGTTTTTCTTTGGTTAGGAAGATAGTTTACAGCTAGTAGCAGCTTGTTTCGTCTAATTTTTTTAAATATATTTCTTCTGCTTTTCACAAGTTGTCAGATCTTTTTTAGTGGAGATGCATCTCAGAACCCACCATATTGTAAGTCTGGTGGTATGTGGAAGACACTGTAATGAACGTCAATTCAAAAATAGTGAGAAGAGCAATCTGAGTGTAACATCTACCCATGCTGTGCTAGAAGTTATGCTACTGGAGACAATTTGGTCCTGTACCTTTAAAACTTAAACATGATCTCTGTAAATTTTAAACTTCTATGTGTGTCAGAGTGCAGGCTTCAGACCACCTTACACTTTCTGGTTGCATCTTGCTACTTTCCACAATCTTACAGATTAAATATATTCAGGCAGCAAAATGAAACCTACTCTGTCTTGTTGATGCATTTTGACGTGAAGCCTTCCTTGTGAATTTGTTCACTGAAAATGGAAGGGAAGTCTCTAGTTGTAATCTAACCTACTCACGTAGAAACTGACTGATCAAGCCATAGTACGAACATACATGTGAATGTTTTAAACACTATAGTATACATCTAACATTAGCTACAATATCCCTAGTACCAGCACCCCTTCTAAAACCAGCTTGCACTTCTGGCAGTTCTCTGTTGATGTGCTATTACAGTTTATTTTGGATAATCTTCAGCAGAATCTTTCTTGCATGTTTTGTCAATGATGTGGTTCTATAATTTCCACACTCTGTTGGATCTCCTTTCTTTGGAATGGGAACAGTTAGTTCGCCAGGTGGTTGTTCTCCAGATTTCTTGACACAACTGGATGAGCACATCTAGGGCAGCATCTGTTAGTTGAAATACATCAATTGGTATGCCATCAATTCCTGGGGCCTTAGTTTTGCCAATTTCTTCAAAGCAGGTTGAACTTCTTTGATCACCACCATAGGCTTATATGTTGTTCCATGAAATTCTTCTGTTTCTGCCAATTCCTTTTGGTACAGTGACTCTGTATACTCTTTCCATCTTCTTTTAATATGCCCTGGATCATTTAATATTCTGCCTAAAGCATGCTTAAGTATAGCAACTCGAGGTTTGAATTTGTTCTTCAGTTCCTTGAGCCTAAGAAATGCTGCGTGAGTTCGACCCTTTTGATTTTCTAATTCCAGATCCTTGCACATGTCATTGTAACATTACACTTTGTCTTTCCATGCTGCCTTTTGAAATCTTCTGTTTAGCTCTTTAATATTTTGAATTCTTCCCTCTGCTTTGGTTTCTTAGTGCTCTAGTGTAATATTCAGTCTCTTCTAACATCCATTTTGGCCTTGGCTGAATGCAGGGGGTACTGGAGGAATATCTATCTGTGTTTCATTGATTATGCATAGGTGTTTGACTTTGTGGATCACAAAAAACTGTGGCTGACTCTGAGAAGAATGGAATCCCAGAACACTTGATAGTGCCAATGCCAAACCTGTACTTGGACCAGGAAGCAATCAGAACAGAGCAAGGAAACCCTGAATGGTTCAAAATTGGGAAGAGTGTACACCAGGGTTGTGTCCTATCTCCATACTTTTTCAACCTATATGCAGAACAGATTATCCGGGAGGCTGGGCTCTATGAGGAGAAGTGTGGCATCAGGATTGGAGGAAGATTCACCAACAATCTGGTTTATGCAGATGACACAACCCTGCTTGCTGAAGAGAACTTGAAGATCTTGCTGCAGAAGGTCAAAGACTGCAGTCTTCAACATGGATTAAAACTCAACATCAGGAAACAAAGATTCTTACTAATGGGCCAATTGGCAGCATCATGATGAATGGTGAAGATATTGAGCTTTTTCACAGCTTTAGTTTGCTTGGCCTCACAGTCAACACTCTTGGCATCAGCAGTCAGGATTTAAAAGACAAATTGAAATGGAAAAGTCTGCTGTTAGGGACCTCTCCAAAGTACTGAAGAGCAATGATGTCACTGTGGAATCTAAGGTGCTCCCGATACAGTCTTTACAATCACTTGCTATGCGTCAGAGAGCTGGGCAATGACTAGGGAGGACAGAAGGAGAATCAATGCCTTTGAGCTGTGGTGTTAGAGAAGAGTATTGAGTGTACCATGAGCTGCTAAGAAAATGAAGAGGTTTATCCTAGAGAGGGTTAAACCAGGCTGCTTCTTGGAGTAAAGATTCTAAAGCTTCAACTGACATACTTTGGACATGCTGCAAGGAAGGACCAGTGCTTGGAGAAAGATGTCATGCTTGGGAGGGTGGAGGGACAAAGCAGGAGAAGAAGATTCTCAATGAGATGGATTGACTCAGTGACTGGGGTTATGGGGGTAGGTGTGTCAGAAAGAGTAAGTTTGGTTTAGGATAGAGTAGGGTTCAGAGCTGTTTTACATAAGGTTGCTGAGTTGCAAAAGACTGAATGGCACATAACAACAACAACAATTCTAAAGCTAGGCACTGCTTAGCATACAAATATGCATTCAATTGTGTATGTTTCCACTGAAGAGCATGACCACTTTTAGTTTGGAAGATTGTCTGCACTTTACCTTTCCTTGGGCCTCATTATTTAAATAATCCTTCATTATGGAACATTTGTAACACCAGCCAGTATAGCTTCACAAGATTTCACTTATATAAATAGTTGTATGAACTATGACTGTGTTGGCAAGTTCTCTTTGTTAATACTCCTGGGAATACCTGGAATCTAAAACTATCATCTCATAGAGTTATTTTAATAAGTAAACACACTACATGCCCAAAGTATGTCAGACAAAGCTTCAGAATCCTTGCCTCCAAAAAACAGCCTGGTTTCACCCTCTCCAGGACAAACCTGTTTGTTCTTCTGGCAGCCCATGGTATATTTAACACTATTCTCTAGAACCACAGCTCAAAGGAATCAATTAGTTTTCTATCATCCCTATTAATTGTTCAGCTCTTTGATGCATACCAAGTAATTGTGAAGACCATGGCCTGAATGAGGCACACCTTAGTCTCCTGACTGATGTCGTTGCTCTTCAGTGCTCTGAAGAGGTCCTTTACAGAGTACTTATAGCATATATTATTCTTGGATACTAACTGAAGGAATAAAAATTCAAATCTATCTAGTGGTGATGAAAAAGAAAACATAGCAATATGCTTTCATAAGATAATAACTATAAAAAACCCTATGGACTACAATTATTCCAATATACATAGGATAACTCTGAGTGAAAATCAATTAGATGGTGACTGGCTGGGTTTTTGGGTTTTGTTTGTTTTCTATACTACACAGAGAGGGAAGTTGTGGTTCAGAGGTATAATTATCATCTTTCATATGGGAGACTTGAGCTCAATTCTTGGCCAATGTATGTTATATAAGTACCACCAGTCAGCGCGTTAATAAAAAAGTTCAGCAAAGCATTCAGTCTAAAATAAACTAATAAACTCTTATGCTCTACTTCCAAAAATCAGTTCATTGAAACTCTATGGATCACAATCTTATGATCTCTTTGCACCAGGGATTACCTGAGTTGAGGACAAATACGATGAAAGCTAGCAACAATGGTATGTACACACACATACAGTATTAGGAGATTGTATTATATAAAATAATTTAAACCCATCACCTAAGTGTTATGTATTGACTTTCACCTCACTTCTCACGTATTTTGGGCATGTTGACAGGAGGGATCAGTCCTTGGAGGAGAAGGATATCATGTTTGGAAGGGTAGAGCGTGAGTCCAAAAGAGAAAGATGTTGGATGAGATTAACTGACACAGTAACTATGCAATAGGGTCAGGCGTGTCAGAGACAGTGAGATTGGCTTATGAAGGGGCAAGGTTTAGTTTATAAGGTCACTATGAATCATAGTTAACTCAATTGCAAATAACAATACGAAAAACATCACAACTCTAGACTCTGTGACCTTTCCTCATTCTCATGTGTGAAATTCTGAATGTGTGATATTATGCGAAATTCTGTGAGATACTCTTTCAAATTTCCAAACATTACCCAACTCACCATGAAATGCAGCAAGTTTGCTACATACTAAAACCCTATTCAGATGCCTTTTTACCTTACTGGTGATGTTGTTCTTAGGTGTCATCAAGTCGAATAGGGCTCATAGGGACTCTATGAAGACCAGATCTGAACCCTGTCCTATTCTGTGTTATCCTCACCAATTCTGACACACTTGAGCCCATTGCTGTAATAACTGTTTCTATAAATCTCTTAGATGGTCTTCTTCTATTTCACTGATACTCCACCTCTCCAAGCATGATATCACTCTCCAAGGAGTGGTTTCTACTAGCAACATGCCCAAAGTATAAGAGATGAAGTGACACCATATTTGCCTCCAAGAAGTACTCTGACTACACTTTTCCAAGAAACATCTTTTTACTCTTTGGCAGTTCATAGGATATTCAGTACTCTTCTTCAACACCACAGCTCAAAGCCATTCATTCTTCTTCTGTTGTCCTTATGTATTGTCCACTTCTCAGATGTACAGCAAATGATTGAAAAGATCATGGCTTTAATTAGGCATATCTTAGTCTTCAAACTAGCATCATAGCTCTTCAGTATATTGGAAAAGGCCCTGACCTATTGTGCAATGTGATATGTCATCTCATCTCCTGACTGCTGGTACCCAAGGGTGTTGATTTTTAATTCAAGTGAAATTGACAAGTTTAGTCCTTTCTCCTTTTATCATGATGTTACCTACCTGTCCAGTTGTGAGGTTCTTTGTTCTCTTCATGTAATCCTTGTCATGAAGAATAATGAAATGCATTGCGATTAGAAATGCTTATTTAATCAGTGTTCTAAGTATTTTCCCAGAATATGCTGGCACTTTAAATATATGAACCTTTATTTTTTAACACAAGTCTCCAAACAAGTTATCCTTATCCCCCTTACCTCTGAGAAAACTAAAGCCTAGAGAGACTCAGTAATGTTCCCAAGGCTGCTAATTGGTAGCTATAAGATTCAGTTTGGCTCAGCCTGGCTCCAGGCTGCTGGCTCCTTTTCCCTGAGAGGGTCATTGCCCTAATTCCCCATTGACTTCTTTCCCAGCATCCATGTGTTCTCAGAAAGTGGCACAAAATTCTAACATCCTCACAGTCACAGTTTGGAAATTACTGATGCCTCTCAGCAGAAATTCTTTTAAAATGTTCCGGCAATTTGAATATGCAGTAAATTTAGGACCACTTCTCTAGTGGAAACAAGTCTTGTCCATGAATATTTACAGCTCAGAAACATGATACAGGGCTGGTATGAGTTGGAACAAACATAAGCCAGCAAGTTGTTGTTTAGTTATGGACTAAATGATGACAGAGTGAATAACATGTAGAACTGCTAATTAAAAGGCCAGAAGTTGGATTCACCAGCCACTCTGGAGGAGAAAAATGAACAGATTTCTCCTCTCCTCCTATAAGATTTTACAGATTTGGAAGCTCAATGGTTTTGATCAATGGAAACAGATTGTTGTCAGTGAGTTTTCTTTGAGTTTTTTTCTAAGAAAGTGGTGAATTTCCTAAATTTGTTCAAAGCAGTCTCTGGTTCAGTAAAACTGGGCCGAGTCCTGAGTTTTTACATTTCTTTGAAGTTCTTAGTTGGTGCTTGTTTTTATTGTGAACAAACCATACTTAGTGCAGCCATGTCCAGAATATCCATCATTTCTTTGCACAGCTTGCCTAGGTTTCTCTGCTCAGTTTGCTTTCCTCCTGAGAAGAATGCTTTAGACCTGGGATGACACAGAGGATTCTACTTAGCTGTCCTATTTCAGCAGGCCCAGAAAATCATGCGATCAAATTTAGAAGTGTGATCCAGAACTTTGAACCAGTTCATTCTGGCTCTACACTCCCTACTGACATTTTTTATTTCCACCTGAATTAGAATCAGTATTTTAACAAAATCATTTTCACCTATATATACTGAATTAGAATCAGCATTTTATAAAAAAAAAATCCTTAGGTGATCCAATATATTGTAGTGGAAATGCAAATTCTCAGTAGGGGAGCTCAAACCAGAGTAAACCATTTTAAAGTTTTACTTTTGCCAAAAGCCCTGTATGCTGAAGCTGAATAGTTAGTTCAGAGGGTGAGGGTGCCATATAATAAAGTCCAGGTCACAAGTTCAGTACCCAAGCTTAATGCCCACAAGGACCAGTTAGTGACTCTTTACTCCTAGCCACAGTCTCTGCACTAGCCACAGTACAGATGCGTGATATGCCCTGAGGGATGCATAATCCACCACATAGGAAATGTTTACCAGAAAGCAGTCAGTGTCTATTTCCAGGCCCCACACAGGCTAAGTAGCATTTTCTAGTGAAATAAAAATGCATTAAAAGTTATCTGTCATATGCCTGTCAGTCATTGTGCTAAACTTTTGAGAATCTTTATAGTCCTGTATGAAGGAAGCAATGTCACTATTACTATTTTATAAATGAAGACCCTGGGCTCTTAGACATAGCCTTCCAATAACACAGAATCAGCAAGCAACCTAGCCTACAAAGGTTTAGGCTGAGGAGTGAATGACAGTTGGTAAATTGTTTGCAATATTTTAAACCTTGAAACTTAAAAATGCCCCTTCTAACCTAAGTCTTATATTGCTTCTAGATTTTCTAGGTTATCTCCATTGCTTGTAACAGTGATGACTGCTTCATTGAACCATTGCCTCTTTCAGAGAAAGATAAATTAGACTATTAATGTTAAAACATTTACAAAAAATCAACCACACAGTATTGGGCATTTTTAGCTGGGTAGAAAATGAATTAACAGGTATATTAGCAGATATAACTACTGGGCTTTGGTCTTTCTGTTTATCTCTTGTTCGAATTTGAGTTATCATGAATACACAAAGAAATACTTGCAGTCTTGAAGTATAAGAGCTGCTTAATTAGAAAGTTGATTGTCATGCATCTGAACCTTAGGGTCTATTTTATTACAATGTTAGCTTATTTTTAAGCAACAAATTCAAAAGGGAGCTATGTCTGTTTTTACTGTTCAAAAAAAAACATCTTTCTTAAGTTTATAGGGAATATATAATCTTAAAAGAAGACAAATAAAAGATTCTTTTTTTTTACAAATTAAGATTCTTAAAGTCTGAAGGCTGTATATTTTTTTTGTTAAAGCCAATTAAGTACTAGATAGTATAACTTTTCAGAAGTATTATTTCTCATCCTTACCTAATCAGTTTTCCTGTTAATTCATCAGCTATATTCTCATTCTAAATCAAGACAACCAGTTAGTTAGTCACCAGTTTTTATCAAACACTCCCTATATGGCTATGACCTTGGGCCCAGACCTCAGTTCCAGAACATCTCAGCAAAACAAATAACACAATAAAGTCAGTCAGTTTTGAGTTTTGTTGTTGTGTTGTTGTTATTTCCCAGTGCATACAAAAGTAATGTTTGTGTATGCTATATTATAGTTTGTTAAGTGTGTAATAGCATTGTGAAAAAGTTTGAAATAGTGAAGGAATCACTAATATATGGTACAGAGACATAACCTCAACATATAAAGTTGAAAAAAAATGGCACTAATAGACTTGTTTAAGGGAGCTCTGGTGGTGTAGGAGCTGCTCTGCAAACTCAAAGGCATGTGGTTCCAATCTACCTGCTGCCCTGTAGTAGAAAGATGGTACTCTTTCAATTTACTGTCCCTGACAAACTGGGGAGGGTCATCTGGGAGTTAGTTCTGACTCAATAGTACCAAATAATGACTTATCAACACAGGGCTGCCTAAAACTTTCCATTTGTAAAACATATAATATCTGCAAAACAAAATAAAACAAAGTATGCCTGAAAGGTCACTGCTTAAGTATTTGGAAAAGTTAAAAACACACACACAAAAGGAAAAACTTGATACAAAAAAATTGAAATACAACATATCAGGTATATATACATTCACACACACACAGTATCTGGAGGTATAATTATGAGTGCATAAGTTACATTTCAAAATTCACATTAAAAATAATAGATCATTAAAGAAGTTTTAAAATTTTTTGGAGTTTATGTATAGAGTTCGTAGAGCTATGCATGTATTTGGAGACGGAGGGGTTTTTTTCGTAGAAGTTTCTTAAATTCAACAGCTAATAAAATGCTAAAAAGTCAATAGCTAATAAAATACTATCATCAAAGAGTGTTCAACTATTTGATGTGTTTTCCTCAATACTTTCAGTCTGGAAATCACCATATAAATTATTACTCTGATTATTTTCTGTCTTCAACTGCCAAAGAAAAGGAAATCAATTCAATGACATCTTGACTGCAAGGTTATTATAGATTTTTTAAAAAATCCATTGTCTATACCAATTCTGTACAAGGACGTTTTAAATTGGACCCAGTAAAGCAATATAAATTTTGGAAAAATCATATTCAGCTGTGGGACAGGCCACTGGGCTATGTGAAACCTGCTTTGTGGACCTCCACTTCAATTTCCATTTTTCATAAAACTCCACCTTTGTTTGGATAGCATTGAAATTGATGGGTCAGTTGACCTTTTTCTACTCTAGTTTTCATATGATAAAATGCATACTGTCACATCTGCAATGCAACAGGCGTTGTGAGCTCTGTGTTGATGTTGTTGGTGTTCTGCAATGCAACAAGCATAGTGCAATTTTGTTAGTGTTACTGATGTTTCAGGGGTGTTTGCATAGTTCAGCAAATTTCAGTGGAACAGGACTACTTTCTGCCTCCACTTTTAACTTAGGCCACTGGACATATATTCCAAAACCTCAGTTTCTTCATTCTTCTCTGTCTCTCACCTTCTCATTCTTGCTATCTATTCCTCTATCTATCTACTTATCTTTCATTGCAATTGTGTTAGAACTGACTCACAGTTGACCTTCCAGTGGGTTTTCAGAGGCTGTAAATATTGCTTTTCTTTTTGAATTGTGATTTTAATGAATGTTTACAGAAAACTTGGATTTTCATTCATTCATTGTTGCACAATTTCCTCCCTACCTACACCCAATTTACCTAAAAAAAAAATTCATTGCTGCATTATTTCTCCCTACCCACGCCCAATCTACTTAAAAAAAATCATTCATTGTTGAATTATTTCATTCTCCCATCCTCCTCCCCAGTACACTTTGCTATGCACCTCTTATTCTGGACTCTTGTCATACAGTGATTCCTAATCATATAAAATAGTTCTTTCTTTCATCTCTTTCAAAGCAGTATTCATTATTTATCCCCTCTTAGCTTCTCCCCAGCCCCCATGTCAATCCTGTTTTATATCAGTGGTGTTATACACCATTTATCTTTTTGTAACTGAGATATTTCACTCAGCATAATATCCTCAAGGGTCATCCAAGTTGTGTAATATTTTATGAGTTTCTTGTTTTTCAGTTCTGTGTAGTATTCCATTGAATATCATAGTTTTTCTGCCCATTCATTTGTTGATAGACACTTCAGTTACTTCTATTGCTTTGCTATTGTGAATAATGCTGCAATAAACATGAGTTCACATATGTGTTTGGGTGGCAGTTCTGGATTCTTTAGGGTACATTCCTAGTAACGAATTGCTATGTCAAATAGTGTTTCTAGTCCAACTATCTGAGAAAGCACCATACAACCTTCCATAGTATTGGTACCATTTTACACTCCCACCAGCAGTGACTAAGGATTCCAATCCCTCAGTAAGAGGTTGTAAATCTTTTGGAAGTAGATTGCCCATTTATCTCCCATGGAATAGCTGGTGGATTCCAAACATATAAACGCCTATCTTTTGTTTGGGGGTGTAACTAGGCCTCCAGAGCTCCCTCACTTTCAAATTAGGAATAGGTATTTGCCTTTCATGGAGGTTGTTGTTGTTAAGTGCCATCAAGTCGCAAGCAACTCATATCGACCCTATGAAGGAGAGTCTTCGATGCTTGGGTGCCTTTCTTCCTCTCTCCAGGTTCATAGAGTTTACTGAGGCAAGCTGTTACGGAAGTGGATGCCACTCCTGCTTCCAAGCTTGTTTTCATCTGGGAGCTTCAGCCCATTCTCTGTCGGCATTGGGTAACCAGCCATTAATGCATTTGACACATCAGTGTCACTGTTTCATAGATAGGAAGTAAAATAACATATGTAAAAATTGTCACAAGAATAGATACAGAGTGGGTTCCTCAGAGACAGCAGATGTAAACATGCAGGTGCAAAGCATTTTGCATTTTTGTTTTTAGGCTTAACCTGTTATTGTACGCTCTTAGTTAACCGATATTATAAAAATTAAATGCATATGTTTACTGCTTATTGACTTTTTTAAAATGCATTTCTGAGCATGTAAATGGTGTAGAAGATTGTCCGTCTTTTCCTGGCAGAAATGCTGGTGGATTCTAACCAAAGGGAAGACATGGTCTTTGGTTTTGTAGCACAATATCCTATAGACTGTGCCACCAGAGTGCCTCCTTAAGTAATTGTTGTTGTTGCAATGTGCTATCGAGTCACCTGAAACTCATAGTGACTCTATGTAGAACAGCTCTGAAGCCTGCTCTGTCTTAAGCCAGTCTCAACTCTGACACACCCACTCCCATTACACCAGTTACTGTTATATATTGAGTAATTAGTAAAGAGAAAATGTTATCATTATTTTCTACCACTAACATTTTGGATGCTTGGCTTTCTTCCCTGTTTTTATAAGTTAGGTATTCTCACATATATTTATGCAAAGTTTGTGTTGTTGTTGTAGTGTACCATAGAGTAGGAACCAACCCATAGCTGACCTTCAGAAGAGTTTTCAGAGGCAGTTAGTTGCATGGGAGGAGATTACCATCCTTCTCCCACAGAGCTGCTGGTGTCCTCGAACCTTGAGCCTTTAGGATTTCAACACAGTTGAACACTAGAGCTCAATAATTCATGATACTGGTAAAAAAATAAGCATTTAACATTATTGCAAATATTTTCATTTATTAATATTTTTATTGCATCATGATGTTTAAATGTAAAAACTATAGATAGTAAACTAACAACATTATTTTTGCAATTATTCTTTTTATTTGTAGAGAAAATGCAGTTGTATGTCACCAATTTCTAATTGATAAGCCATAAAATATAACCATGAAAAATATTGTAATATTTTTTTCTTAAGTAAAATAACATAAAGCTATTTTTTCAGATAAATGCCTTACTGTTAAAGATTGACCAAAGTATACATATAAACTGATTCAAAACCAAATGTATTGCTTTCAAATTTTCATGACAACCCTGAGGTACAGGTTACGCTGATTCTTTATAATGCTGAACCATCCTTGCCTGATTTGTATGAATTTCACTTGATCATAATAAATGATTACTTGGACATGATATGGATTAAATTGCCTAGAATTTTGCTAAACGTTTTTGCATTATTGTGTACCTGGTCCAAGCTATGGTCTTCATAATTACTTACTATGCATCAGAAGCTGGAAAATGACTAAGGATAATAGAAGAAAAATTGATGCTTTTGAGCTACAATGCAGGAGAGGAATATTAAGCATATTATGGACTGTCAAAAGAATAAACAAATCTACCAGAGAGAGTGTGAAAACAAGTTGCTCCCTGGAGGCAAGGATTTTGAAACTCCATCTCACATACTTAGGGTATGCTGACAGAAGGGCCATCATGCATAGAAGGGTTGAAATACAGAGCAAGAGAGAAAAAGCTTGGATGAGAAGGAATGACACAGTAATTGAAGTAATAGTGGTAGTTGTGTCTGAGACAAAAAAGATTGTTTGAGATAGGGCAGAGTTCATAGCTATTGTGCATAGGGTCACTGTGAGTAAAAGACAACTCGACAATACATAACAACTACATTTTTTCCTAATACCTTCTGTATTAGACTGGATTCTCTAAAGAAACAAAACCAAGGAAGCAAATATATATATAAAATTATATACATGTTATGTCCACTTGCTGTAAAGAGGTAACTCATG
>NW_006400130.1:1473808-1475475 GCF_000299155.1 Elephantulus edwardii
TCTGAGATGTTGACTGGTAGGTCAAACATTCCCAGACCTTAACACAAAACCTGGACATCTTCTGGAATATCCTACAATATGTTTTGATAAACAAAAAGGTATCACATTCCTTGAATTCTGAGGCCTTTGGTCACTTCCTATTCATTAGCATTCTGCTTGTAGAGTTGTTTACTGTAAAGCAGATGGTCAAGCCAAGATGGATGGTCCTCCTGCTTTTACAATGCACCACTAATCCTGCTTTGCAAGTTAGCCAGGTCCTGACAGATGTCTTTAAATTGTGGTGTTGGAGAAGAGTATTGAATGTACCACAGATTACCAAAAGAATGGATAGATATGTCTTGGAGAATGTATAACCAGGGTGCTCCTTAGAGGGAAAGATTGCATACTTTGGTCATGGTGTTAGGAGAGGCTATTCCTTGGAAAGGGACCTCATACTTGGAAAGGTGGAGGGTCAGTGAAAAAAAGGAAGATCTATTATTACTATTATTATTATTATTTTTGTGTGAGTGTACCGTCAAATCAGATCTGACTGGTACAGGAGGAGATTGTCCCTCCTTCCCGGGCAGAGCATCTGGTGGATTCGAACCGTGCGCCTCTGGGATTGTAGTTGCAGCTCCTTGCCACTAAGCCACCAGAGTTCCCCCAAAAGGAAGATCTTTAGTTAGATAGATTGATATAATGACTGTAGCAATGGGATCATAAAAATGTGTTGTTCATAGGGTCTTTATGAGTCGCACCCAACTTGAAGACAACTAACAACAACATGCTAAGAAAGGCCAATACTTTGTGAGAAAGAATTTGTAAATCTTCCTAAAGCTAAGATCTAACAAAGGAAAGACATGTTAAGACAATCAACTATGTGAAATTTTTAAACAGAAAAAAGTTCAGTGGTATTGCAGAAGGTTAGAGTAATACGATAGAAAAGGGGTAGATATTTCGGGATCCTTATGGCACTGTTAAGAGATTAGAAACTAAACAGTGCTAGATAGCCCTGGTAAGAGATTGGAAACTATAATTTTGACAGCAATATAAATCTCTCAAAGAATATTATAAGAGCTCAGGTTGCATACTGTGTAATATATGGGCTTTCTACTCAAAGGTTTAGTAGTTTGAATCCACCAGTCTCTACATGGGAGAAAGATAAACAATCTTTTACCCTAAATATTTATAGCCTCAGAGATCTGATTGAGGATCACCATATATCAAAATCCACTCAATGACTGTATGGTTTTGGTTAAAGAATCTTATGTGTGGAACTGCAAAATAAGATTGTCTTCTTAAAAATAGCTTACTAACTTTAATGTAAAAAGTAAATTGGAAGGAGGCATTAAAACAAATAAAATTCTAGGGAAGATACAATGGTAATGATCAGTAAAGAAACCAAGGACATGTGTCAGTCCATGTTTAGATATGAGAATGGCTAGTGACATCCTTAATTGCTTTAAGATGTTGGGTTTGGTTTTTGGTTATTTGTTTGTTTGTTTGGACTTTTTTTAACATTATGTTGTTGTTGTTATGTGCCGTCGAGTCTCCTGCGACTCATAGCGACCCTATGTACAACAGCCCTAAACCCCGCTCTGTCCTGTGCCAATCGCACTGTCTCTGACACTCCCATCCCAATTATCCCAGTCACGAAATCAATCCACCTCATAGAGGGCCTTCCTCTC
>NW_006400130.1:1476655-1497966 GCF_000299155.1 Elephantulus edwardii
TCTCCAGATTTCTTGGCACAACTTGGTGAGCACGTCCAGGGCAGCATCTGTTAACTGAAATATGTCAATTGGTATACCATCTATTCCTGGACCCTTATTTTTTGCTATTTCCTTCAAAGCAGCCTGAACTTCTTCTTTCATCACCATAGGCTCTTGCTCGTATGTTGTTTCATGAAATTCTTCTGTGTTGGCATGTTGGTAATTTAGGCATAATGGGAGAAAAAATACTTGAAGATACGCATGTACAGAGCATCCTTTTTAATGTGTTGCTAAATTCTTTAACCTTTACTAATAGTAACTTTATCTTTACCTCCTCTAGAAAGAAAGGTCATTATTGACTAGATTAACAATTTCCCATAATAGTTGTAGTTCCCTTCATTCTTCCACTGGCTCCTTTAATTCCTCCCCTTAATAAACACTTGAAAATGTCAGAAAAGAAAGCAGGCTTCATCAATTTTCTTAATGACTTTAAAAAAAAAGACTGGTTTCTTCATTTCTTAAAACTTTTTTTAAATTTTTAGATCTTCTCAAACAATTACTTCTTTTAGAGGTTTGTCAAAGGCATCAAGGTCTTTATGTTATCTTCCATTAAGAATGATGATTTCATGGACAATGTTGGCACTAAAAAACTTCTACATATAATGGCACAAATAAACTGAAATTTATTAGTTAATCGTAATCACAGTTGGCACTTGAAGGTGGTGAGTATGGTCAATTGAGACAATTTGAAGAACCTAGATACTCCTAAGTCCTTGTAATAATCCTGGTGACATAATTCTTAAGTACTTGGGTAATATAAAAAAGTCAGCTGTTTAAATCACCATGTACCCCATGCGAGAAAGATATGTCATCCTGATTTCATAAGACTGAAATCCTTGGAAATCCTGTCGGCAGTTCTTCTTTGTCTGACAGTGTCAAGCTACTCAACGGCATTGAAGTTTTGTTTTACTTTTGTTTTCCCAATTACTTTACTTTTTTAAAAATTTTGAATTACAATGAGATAGTATTATTAGATATTTTTCATATTAAAAATATTTCATAATTATAGAGTGCAACTTTGAAAACTTAAATTTTTTTACTTTATTTTTATGCATATATAATTTCCTCCCTTCTTGCATTGCTCTCGTTAGTTACATTTACTAATTTGTGATTTTTCTTTGCTAACCAAATCAAAACAACAGTAATAAGTTTTAAAAAATTCTAAGTTTTTCATGGAAAACAATAAATCACTCCTATGGATCACCTGATGATCTAATACAAATTTATTCAATAAAAATTTGTTAATAATTTACTGTGTGGTTGACTTAATTTTAGGCTTTCAGATTTTCTGTTAAATAATTTTTGACCCTTATCCTTAATTATGACGCCAGACCTGAGACTCAAAAAGGAGAGACAAAACCATAAAGGAGTAACCAAGGGACTTCTTAAAGACGAAGATGGTGCAACTCCGTTGTCTCACATACTTTCCAGTACTTGGAAAAAGGCATCATGCTGGGAATAGTGAGGGTCTGGAGAAAGAGAGGAAACCCCTCAGCAAGATGGGTTAACACAGAGACATCATGCTGGGAATAGTGAGGGTCTGGAGAAAGTGAGGAAACCTCTCAGCAAGATGGGTTAACACAGAGACTGTAACAAGTGCCTCAAACATCTCAGAGATCATGAGGACAGGACAGGACAAGGCAAAGTTACTCATTGGGTCACTACGTATGGAAGCTGACTAGATGACATCTAACAGTAAAGACAAGGATACATATTTCAGATGTGATCATAGAAATTCATTCCTCATTTTCAAATGGAAATGAAGGCTCTAGGAAGTCTTGAAATGTTAGTAGGGAAAAAATAAGGTAAGAAAATCAAGGTGAGAAACAGAATGTTTTCTTTACATAGAGCTCTTAGTTACTATTCAATCATAGAAAGTCTATTATTTTAAAAATTAAAAGTACATACAATGGTTCATAATACAAACAGGGACTACTTATAATTGACATTAAAATATTGTTGTTGTTAAATGATACTGGCTCGACAATGACTCACAGCAACCCTATGAACAGTGGATCTGAACTGTGCCTTATCCTGTGCCATCTACATCATCTCTGACACACTTGAGCCCACCATTAAAGCCAGTTCATCTATTTGAAGGTCTTCCTCTCCTTCACTGACCCTCCACCTTTCCAAGTACGAGGTCCTTGACAAGGACTGATCCCTCTTAACAATATACCCAATGCCAGATAAAGTGTCCTTGCCTCCAAGGAGCACCCTGTCTACACCTTTTCCAAGACACATGCATTTGTCTTTTGGACAGTTCATGGGACTTTCAGCACTCTTCTCCATCATCACAACTTAAAAGACAATTCTTCTTGCGTCATCTTTATACATTGTCCAACATTAAGATACATAGCAAGTGATCAAAATGGCAATGGACTGTATGCGGTACACCTTAGTCTTTAAACTGACATTCCTGCTCTTCAGCATTTTCGAGAGGTCCCTAACAGCAGACTTTCCCAATGCAATGTGTCTTTTTTTTTCAATGTGTCTTATTGAGTTTCTGGCTGTTGGTGTCAAGTGTGTCAACTATGCATCCAAGCATGACAAAGTCATTGACAATTTCTATCTTTTCTCCATCTATCATGTTGTTGACAATTTACCTTTTGCTTAGGAAATTGTTTTTTCTTCTTAATGTTAAAATGTAATCCATATTGAAGGCTGTAGCTTTTTATCCTCTGCAGCAAGCATTTCAAGTCAGGTCCTGACCAGAGCCAGTCCGCCTGCCTGGAAGCCTGCCTACCTGCATCATCTTTCTCCAAGGATTCCAGTAGAAGACAGTCAGTGTGCAGACATGGGTCAGGGCCTGAATAATATTTGTATGCCACTTGTTTTTAAATGGTTTTGCTATTAGGGGTACAATACTTCTCTGTCACTTGGTGTATTTGGGAGTGATTTGCATGTTGCTACTTACTTTACCATTTTAGGTATGAGTGTGATTGCTTATTTGTCATTTGTTCTTAACAGTACAGCACAGTCAGTCAGTTGTTGTATTGATATGAATCACAGGTTGCTATGATGTGTAAGTTAAGCTATCTGGTTTCAGATACCAACAGGTTTTATTATTATCCCTGTTTATAAAAAATATTTTATGTATATCTGGAAGTGTTTCTTTAATGTTTATTATGTGTAGAAAGGTATACTGTATACTAAGACAAACATGTTAGTAAGTGGTATGAGATACTAATTTTTTTCATTGTATAAAAGCTCTAATTACAGACTTATTTAGGGATGGAATTTATTTTTCAGTCAAGAATTGTCTATATTGCAGGTAAATCAAGAAATAATTTTCAGACAATTGGAAGAGTGGATAGGTTGCGTTCAAATGGATGAGTCAATGTGCCACAGGGCCACTAGTCAGATGTGATCAGTTTTTATTCAGTACATTCCCATTCATGGCAACTTCAGGACTTTACCAACTCTGTGTAGTCTCCATAATATTGGATAATGAAGGTTATTGTTGTAGCCACTGTGTATTTTAATTGCTTCCTAGTATAAGGGGATTATCTTCCTGTACCTGACAATACTCTGTTGTGATCTATATTCTTTGGTTAATTTCATAAGTAAACCACTGGATCGTTCTTCTCAGTTTGTCTTAATAAGGCTGCATAAAAACCTTTCTACCCACGTTGGCCTTGCTGGTGTCTCAAGCACTGATAGGAGAGAATGAAACCTGATCCTGTGCCATCCTCATAATCTCTACTATGTTCCAGCTCATTGTCCTAATCATTGTGTCAATTCTAAGAGAATCATCCTCTCTTTTACTGACTCTACTTTTCTCAAGAATGACCCTTTTCTCCTTGTTTTGGCTTCCCCTAATAACATATCCAAAGTATGCAAAACAAATATTGTAGTATTTTTGCTTGTAAGTAGCAATTTGGCTGCACTTCTTCTAAGATCAATTTGTTTGTTCTTCGGCCAACTCATTGCTGTCCATTCCAACTCCTAAAGACTCTTCATATGATTTTTGAAGTGTAAATCTTTTTTTACTAGTTTATTTACAAAATTCTAATACAAATTTGAACAAATTCAATTTCCCTCACCTCTTCACCCATCAAATTGTACAATTCAATCCTCTTCTTGGATCCTTATACTCATTCTACAATTATGGTCTTATACAATATTTATCCTTGTGGTACTGCATGAATTCACTCAGCATAATGTTCTCAGGCTCCTTCCAAGTTAGGTAATAGTTTACAAAGTTACTCTTGCATGCTGTATAGTATTCCATTGTGTGAAAGTACCATAATTCTTCAGTCCATTCGTTTGTGGTTGGTCATTTGGGCTGTTTCCATGTTCTCATGATGGTGAATAATGCTTCTGTGAACATCAGTGTAAAAATCTCAGTTTGTGCATCAGTTCTCATATTCTCAGGGTATATTCCAAATAGTGGAATAGCTAGGTCATATGAACTGTACATCTTAATGTGAGGAGACTGCTCATTTTTCTCACAGCCACTGGTGGATTTGAACCACATGATAAGCGAGGCCTACAGGTTAGCAGTGCAACATGTTAGGGCTTACACTATCCTATTTTTAAAATCCTTAGTATGTTTGTTATTCTTTGCCAACACCATAACTTAAATGGATCATTTCTTCAGCTTGGTTTGCTTATTTCTAAGTTGCACCTGCCTATGAAATAATTGAAAATGTCACAGCTTGAATCAACCACATTATATTCTTTAAATTATTGCTTTTTGTACTTTAAAAAAGTCCTTGGCAGTACAATTACCCAAGGCAATGTGTACATTGATTTCATGATTTTTGCTTCTGTAGATATTGGTTATGGATATAAGTAAAAGAAATGTTTAATAATTTCAATCTTTCCTCCATTCATCATAATATTTTTATTGGCTCAATGGTGGGGAATTTTATTTTTTTTTTATGTTGAGGTATAATTTTTACTAGTCTTTGAGTTTCATCAATAAATTGCATGGTTTGTACTTTCTAAGAAACATGGAAACCATGATAGTACAACACTGACAAAAGGGCAATCATTTCATGTTAGTCACTCACTAACTCATTGCTGTATAGTTGGGACTGACTCATAGATGCTCCTTAATTTGGTTTCCAAGGCCATAAATGACATGGGGAGAGATTCTCAGTTATCTCCATTGGAATGGCTAGTGGATTAAAAGGTTTTAATCACCAGAGGTGTGACCCTTAAATTATCAGTTAAGCTCTCCATGGAGTAGCCAGTAGGAGGGATTAGCTAATAGAAGAGTTTAATATGTGCTACTTAAAGAGAAACTCTTTTGTCCTTGAACGCATTAAGTATATTTTAATGAAGAAGTGCAGAACTTGAATTAGAAACTGGATTACAGATATTATGAGAATGTTACAAAAGTAGGTTCTTTAAGAGAGTGAGAATTTAGTAGTATAATTGCTGGCAAGCAGACTTTCCATCAAGGGAGTATTGAATGCCTGTGAATCAGGGCTCTGAATGGGCTGCAAATTATAGCAAATTCATTTGTACTGTTGTATCAGAAATACCAGTCATGGTAACTTAATTAACCTTGTGCCATCATCAATATTTAAGAGTCATTCAGGTTTGTAAATTCAATTCATACTGAAAACTTTCTGCAATAATTACTCCCAATTATTAAAAGATTAATCATCAATCAAAGTGGACAGGCAAATTATTTTAAGTTACGTTTGAGGAATCAGATTGTTTAATGTGTTGGTAAAAAAAAATAGTTGAAAGATCCAGAAACACATTTAGCTTCAACAGAAACTTGTTAAATAATTATTTCTCACAATTTAATGTCACTAATTCATTAGATGTACTCTATTCCTAGCTGTGAATCTAAACTAGCTGTGAAATTGAGCTAAGATATTGACCTCAGAAAGATGAGAATATCAACACATAGGAAATGAAACTTTGTTGCTGTTCTTATGTACTGTCAAGTTGCCTGTGAATCATAGAGACTCTAGGTACAACAGCTCTGAACCTTGTACTACCTTGAGCCAACCTTATTGTTCCTGACACACGAGCCCCCATAATCCCAGTAACTGAGTCAATCCATCTCATCAAGTGTCTTCCTCTCATGTGCTTTCCCTCTACCTTCCCAAGCATAATGTCCCTCTCCAAGGACTGGTCCCTCCTTGCAACATGCCCAAAGTATATCAGATGGAGCTTGTGAATGCTTGCCTCCACGGAGCAACCTGGCTTCACTTTCTCCAGGATGAACTTGTTTGTTCTCTTAGAAGTCCATGGTATATTAAAAAATCTCCAGCACCACAGCTCAAAGGTATCAATTCTCCTTCTATCATCCCAAGTCACTGTCCAGCTTTCTGAAGCATAGCACGTAATTGTGAAAACCATGGCCTGGATCAGGTGCATCTTTGTTTCCAGACTGACTTCGTTGCACTCTGTACTTCAGAGATGTCCCTGATAACAGACTTTTTTATTGCAATTCATCTTTTTTTATTTTCTGGCTGCTGGTATCAAGAGTGTTGATTGTGGTGCCTAGCAAACTGAAGCTGTTAACAGTTTCTATGTCTTCACCACCTGTCATAATCTATCATAATCGGTTTGGATGTGAGGGCGATCTGGCTGTGACATCTGTCACCCCATTGATCGCCAGGCTTGATTCGGCTGATCTGGCTGGCTAGGCGGGTGTCTCCTTCCTCCCTCACCGATCCATGTGCGTCCCTCCCGAAGCTGCGCGCTCGGTCGAAGAGGACGACCATCCCCGATAGAAGGAAGACCGTCCTTCGGTCAAGGGTATACGAGTAGCTGCGCTCCCCTGCTAGAACCTCCAAACAAGCTCTCAACGTCCATAATCTATCATAATCGGCTCCATGGTGAGAATTTTTGTTTTCTTGATGTTGAAATTTAATCTATATTGAAGCCTGCAATCCTTGGCCTTCTGCAGCAAGTGCTTCACATCCTCCTCAGTTCCAGCAAGCAAGGTTGTGTCATCCGCATAACACAGGTTGTTGATGAGTCTTCCTCCAATTCTGATGTCATTCCTCCTCATAGAGCTCAGCCTCCCAAAATGATCCAGTCTGAACATATATTGAAAAGGTATGGAGATAGGATACATCCCTGGCATACACCTTTCCCAATTTTAAGCCATGCAGTCTTTCCTTGCTCTGTTCTCATGACTGCCTCCTGATCCAAGTATAGAACAGAATAAACAAGTGTTCTTGGTTTCCTCATTCTTCTCAGTTAGCCACAGTTTTTTGTGATCCAAACAGTCAAATGTCTTTGCATACTCAATGAAACACAGATAAACATTCCTCTTGTACTCTCTGCTTTCAGTGAAGATCCATCTAACATTAGCTATAATATCCCTAGTACCATGGTCTCTTCTAAACTCAACCTGCACATCTGGCAGTTCTCTGTTGATGTGCTGTTTCAGTAGGTTTTGGATCATTTTTAGCAAGATCTTTCTTGCATGTGATATTGAAGATATTGTTTGATAATTTCCACACTTTGTTGGGTCACCTTTCTTTGGAATGGATGGGTCTCTTTCAGTCAGTTGAGCATGTGGTTGTCCTCCAGATTTCTTGGCACAACTTGGTGAGTGTGTCCAGGACAGTGTGTCTGTTTGTTAAAATATATCAATTGGTATGCAGTCAATTCCTGCCTTGTTTATTGCCAGTTCTTTCAGAGCAGCTTGAACTTCTTCCTTGATCACCATAGACTCTTGCTCAAATGTTGTTTCATTAAATTCTGTGTCAGCCAAGTCCTTTAAGTTAAGTAACTCTGTTTACTCCTTCCATCTTCTTCTTTTAATATTCCCTGCATCATTTAATAGTCTGTCCTTAGCATCCTTAGTATTGCAACTTGAGACTTTAATTTGTTCTTTAATTCCTTTACCTTAAGAAATGCCAAGCAAGTTTGGCCCTTTTGCTTTTCTGACTCCAGCTTTTTGCACATTTCATTAAAACATTCTGCTTTGTTTTCCTGTGCTGCCCTTTGAAATATTCTATTCAGCTCCTTAATTTCTTTATTTCTTCCCTTTGCTATGGTTTCTCAGTGCTCTAGTTCAATATTTACAGTCTCTTCTGACATCCATTTTAGTCTTTTCTTCCTCCTCTTCCTTTGTATATTTTTCACAGAATTGCCTAGAAATCCAAATGTTAGCATCTTTTCTGTGCATCCTCTCTTTCTTTTTGTCTTAATGCATTTACTTTGGGATTTTACTTCGAAACAAAACCTTTTTGACTATGTAGCATCAATAATTTGGGCGTCGGCTATGCTCTGGACCAAATTTATTCATGCTTCTATGTTCAGTTTATATATACAAGGGAGATCTGGTGGCGGCCTAGTGGCAAGAGGCCGTGACCTGATTCAAATTCACCGGTTGTTCCAAGGAAGAAGGATGAACAATTTCCTCCCATGCAATTTCCTGCCTCTAAAAACCCACAGGAGGATAAGCTATGTGTCGGGTTCAGAAACTGCTAACCCACAGATTTTGCTTCTCTGCCAGTTCAAAACCAGTGAATCTGTCGAGGAAGATATGAAATTTTCTCCAGCCAAAATATAGCTTCTGAAAACTAAAAATCAGCTATGAGTAAGTTCCAATTCAACAGCAATGAAGAAGTTTTTGCTGAGTTGATACATGCATGAGTGATTTGATTGGATCTCTTGCTCAGCCTTCCACATGGTTCCATCTCAAGTCCCAAGAAAAAAAATTAGAATCCAATAATGCTGTGGGGGGAAATATATATCAGAAATTTAAATGCACATTATTTAATTTTCCATTAAGTTCTTAATTATTTTTCTAGAATATTAAAGATAGAATTGTAAGTTAATGTGGTGCTTTCTTCATTTTGCCATTTTCAGAGACAGACTTAAACCAATGAGTCCAATTGCTTTTCTTAGTAACTGTATTTCATGTTATACCCTTGTCTTACAGAATAGCCTTTTATTTACTTCCCCAAATTTGCTTCTGGTTTTAGAAATAGTGTTGATGGGTAATTACAGAAAAGCTGAAGGGCTGCATATTCTTCAATTATTGGATTTCGAGGAGTAATGTGATAATGATGATTTGTTTTCCTAAGATTTCAGTATAATGGACATTGAGCTGGCAGCACAGAAGTTCACATCATTTCATCTGAATTACTTATATGGTGAATTTCTGACTGTATTTCTGTACTGATTTTTGTGTTTTACAACCTATTGTTTCCTAATCCTCAAGAGCAAAGCAAGTATAGCTCAAACAGAGAGTACTTTGACATACCATATAAGAAAAACCATTTCTACTTGATTTCCAGTTACTCACTTGAATCTTTGTTGTGGATCCTTGGAGACCCCTATTGTGTCATTGCACGTGAGCATAATATGGAGTTTATTTTTTATTTTAACTATTGGACACATTGAGGAAATATTTGACTGAATTATTTTCATCTAGATAATATACTTAGGAGCCTCCGCTTGATCACGGCCAACTTCACAGAGTCTGAACACAGGATTCCCATTTTGAGTTGTTAAAAAGTAATAAAATGTGTATAAGTTTCTTTTCTATTTTTAAAAGTAACACGTATTTATTTTATACCTTGCAAGAAAATAAAGAAGAAATTCAACTCTTTTATAACTTTACCATTAATTTGGTACTTAAAAATAAAATTAAAATAAAGTATATAGGGTTCATAGGGTCACTATTAGCCATCTACGACTCGACGGCACCAAACAACAATAACAACGACAATGACAAAGAAAGAGCTATTATGTTGGCCTAGTGGAAAGGAAATTATGCTACCAACCCAAAGGTGGATGATATTCATCTGCGGCCCTCGGCCAGGTTCAAATTGTTTTCCTGTCAAACATTCTTCTGGATGGTATAGCACTGGTCTGAGCATTGCTGTACAGAGGTAACTCTTGCGATGCTAAAGACTGTGACAGTGATGTGCCAATCGTGGAAATGGTTACCCATGGTGGACAGTGTTGGCTGGAGCTTCCCAACTAAAACAAGCCAGGAAGCAGGAGCGGCATCCACTTCTGAATTGTCTTGCCTCTGGAAACTCTGTGTACAAACAGTGCTCAAGCTGTTCGTTCATAGGGTGGCTATGAGTTTTCTATGACTTGATGGCACCAAACAACAACAACATATTATATTCAGGGATTGTGATATACGTCTAACCACATAAATATGTATAAAAACACATATTTGTTTTTCTACCATGAATTCATTTGTTCATTTATTCATTCATTAATAACCTGATTTCTTAAGATTATGTTATGAACTTACTTCATACTATAAGATTATTTTTTTTTTTGGTGAATCAAGATGGTGGTGGTGGCGGAAACAATATAAGGAGTTGCAGCAACAGCACACTTCATAGAAACAGGCCACCATGGCCCTCTACTGTCCTCTGTTTATTGATTATTGAACAACTAAACAGTTGATTACTGGTCTTCAATATGGTTCAAGGCTCAACATCAAGAGATCAAAGATCCCCAAAGAAGAGTGAGTGAATCCCACGGCTCCCAGGCCATGTTGCCGCCAGTTCCATGAGGCTCTCATGGCCAGACCCCAGGGAAACCCTTACCTGGGATGGACGGCAGGCACCAAGCCCTGAGGCTGGTGCAGTGGAGCCTCCACACTGCATCAGAATAGACTTGTTCTGGGAAGATTTCTAAGAACCAAGATGGCAGCAGCAGGAGGCATGGTGCGGTGAGCAGGAGGCCAGGTGGGTCTCATTGAAGCAGGCAATGCAAATTTAAAGTGCCCAATCAGTCACGCAGTTGAGTGTTGGTCATCAGTGTGGACTGGAGCTCAACATCAAGAGAATGAGGATTCTTGGGGACCATGGGTAGGTCCTGCTTCCTCCCTCTGCCTGCTCCTTAGCCCAGGCTGCCAGGACTCCATGGGGCTGCCATGACCTGGGGCCATGGGTCCCCTTGCCTAGATGGGGAGGCAAGTGCTGGGCCCCATGGCCAGTGTGGAGCCCCTGAACAGCCAGCAAGCCACAGACCCCCAGTGCAGGAGTGGGGGGTGGTGATGATGGCAGCCGTGGCAGCACCATGGAGCCACATGAGGTGAAGGACTTGATAAGAGAAAGTATCTCACTGTCAGTGAAGATTTCCTTGGACAGGCCAGAGAAGAATATCATTAACACAATGGATTGATAAGGGTTGCTATGAGTTGTATACGACTAGATGACACTTAACAACAGCAACATATCCAAGATAGCAGACATCCTCAATACACCATGTCTTCTGATCTCTTGACTACTGCTGCCAAGAACTGATTAGACCTAGGGAGGGTCTACTTACCACTCTCAAATCTCCTTTTCCATTTATAAAGGGGGAGGTCAATGATGTCTACTTCAAATTGCAGTCTGACCACTTGATGGAAGAGAAGAGAGTAATGTTGGGGGTGCTGGAACTGGAGGCACTGTCCCTAGCCATGGTCTTCAGTGAGGCACAAGGTTCAGACCTTGGTGGGGGGGACACTTGTAAAGGGGAGTGTGCTGCCCAGTCCCCAGAGTGTGTCACCCGGCTCTCAGGGTGCTCTGTTCAGTCCTTGGGGTGAGCCATTCAGCCCTTAGGGTGAGCAGTTCAGTCCCTGCGGTGAGCCATTTGCCCCTCGGGGTGTACAGTCAGGCCCTTGGAGAGAGCCATTGGGCCCTCAAGGTGAGCTGTTGGTCACTTGGAGTGAGCCGTTACGCCCTCAGGTGAGCTGATGGGCTTTCAGGTAAGCTGTCAGACCCCTAGGAAGTGCCTTCAGATTGCTGGGGAAAACCACCTAGGATATACCGAAAATTTTATCTAGGCCACTTTCCTCAACCTTCTCCCCCAGTACACCTGAAAGTAACACCTCCAAAGCCCTTCTATTTGTTACTCACAAGTTTGTTCTCTAGGTTTGCTCCCTTTCCTATAAGTAACCTTAACACTGAGTTTTACTCCAGATCTGAACCCCGAACTCAGTTCCAGAGACAAAAGGGAACTATAACTGCCAGCTAAGGAAGTGAAGGAGGATGAAGCCTCAGGGTTCAGCTAGCAATCCCTACTGGACCCACCTCAGCAAACAGTTTGCAGTCCAGAGGGTGGTTAATGTCAGGAAAATACCTTCTAACAGAACAAGAAGGCAAGCAGCTTCAACTCAGGACCACTAATAAGGTTTTAAAGTGGGCTCCCTTCCCCACAACCCCTTCACATCACCATCCCTGTTCAGCATGAAGCCAGAGAATCTAATCCCCATTCCCAAATGAGAAACCTACAAGTAACTAAGACAATTTCTTTGTTTTTTAAAAAAATATAATAATAATAATCACCATTAGACTGTGCTCCCCATTACCCTGTCTCTTCTGGTCCCTACTGGATCTTTCTCATTTCTTTAAGCTACTGGCCCTGCCCACCAAAATGTACAGCCCTGCAATTTCATCCCTGCCCATCCTCCCCCTTCTGCCCCCAACCCTCACCTCCTTGTATTCCCATACATGTTTTACACAATAAATAGAATTTAAATTAAAAAAAGATTTTTTCTTCCTAAAAAGATACAAATAATATATATTTAGTTGTTGTTGTGGTTGTTGTTACTGTTATTGAGTTGGAACTGGCTCATACCTGTGAACCTCCAATGAATTTTTAAAGGAACAGGTTTTTAATTGAACATAAGAAGATTGTCTTGCTCCCTCTGAGAGCTGGTGGATTTAAACCAACCTCCTTTGGTTTTGCAGCTCAATTATTTACTCACTAACTCATGAGAGTTCCCTAAATTTTACTTAGTTTCTTAATTAAAAAAATAACATAATATTTATAAACTAAGCTTAATATAATATGTGTATGTTACTGATGCTGGTCCCAATTGTACTCAAAGGGCCCGTGCCTTTTTTGCCCCTTTGATATAGTTACAATTGACACATATATGAGCAAACTTCGTTTTTACTTGCAGCAAGTAAAAGGAAATTTGGACAAGTGCTTTTGAAAAATGTAATGTCAAGGGAAGTTCTGAGAGAGTATATGTAGAGTATGTTAAGGGTATGAAGAAGAGCTCATTTTTATTTAGTAATTTAGGAGGTAAAACTGAGGCTATTGTAGAAAAGAAGGTATAAAAATCAGGAGGTGAATGCAAATGAAAGACTATGTCTTGTTACATCTGTACCACATCTTTTCCACTACAGGGCATGTGCTTTGTTTTTCTTCTTCATGATTGCCTTTTCTAGAGTCATATGGCAGTCAGTAACTCTTAGCTCTCACAGGTATGGAGAGCAATGATGTCACTCTGGAGACTAAGGTGAGATTGATACAAAGCATGGTCTTTGCACTCACTTGTTATGCATCAGAGAGCTAGAAAATGACTAGCGAGTATAGAAGGAGAATCGATGACTTTGAGCTGTGGTACTCAAGAAGAGTATTAAATGTACCATGGACTGCTAAGAAAACAAACAGGTTTATCCTGGAGAGGGTGAAGCCAGGCTGCTCCTTGGAGGCAAGGATTCTGAGGCTTTGTGTGACATATTTTGGACATGTTGCAAGGAGGGACCAGTTCTTGGAGAGGGACATCATACTTGGGAGTGTGGAGGGAAAGTGCAGGAGGGGAAGACCCTCTGAGGTAGATTGATTCAGTTACTGGGATGATCAGGGTGGATGTGTCAGAGACAGTGAGATTGGCACATGATAGAGCAGGGTTTAGGGCTCTTGTACATAGGGTCGCTTTGAGTTGCAGGTGACTCAATGGCATAAAGCAACAACAGGTAATAATAAATTTTGGAGTATGGAGAGATAAGAACTCTTATACATTGTTAGTGGATTGTAAAATGGTACAACCCCTCTGAAAGGCAGTTTGGCACTTCTTCAGAAAGCTGTATATGCAGGGAGCTCTGGTGGCCTAGTGGCAAGAAGCTGCACTGCAATCCCAGAGGTATGTGGTTTGAATCAACCAGATGATTTGCTGGAGAAGGAGGGACAATCTCCTCCGGTACCAATCAGATCTGATTTGATGGTACACACACACACACAAAAAAAAAAAAATAAGAATTTTTTTAAAAGAAGCTGAATATAGAAATTCCATATGACCCAGGTATTCTACTGCTTGGAATATACCCTGAGAAAATTATAACTGAAGCACAAATGGAGATTTGTACACCAGTGTTCATAGCAGCATTATTCACCATCACCAGAACATGCAAACAGCCCAAATGTCCAGCCACAGTTGAATGGATTGAGAAATTATGGTACATTCACATGATAGAATACTACACAGCACAGAGGAGCAATGATTTTGAAAATGATTATCTAACTTGGGAGAGACTGAGCATTCATTATGCTGAGTGAACTAATTCAGTCCCATAAGGACAAATACTGTGTAAAATAATTTTTGTAGACTTAGGTAACTAGAAAAACATGTATTAGAATCTAAAGGGAGGAAGGTAGGAGCAGAGGGGTGAGGTTGGGGATATAATCATAGGGTCACACATTTTGATGGGTGGAGGAAGGCTTTGGGTAAAGAAAATTGGAAAGATTCTGTGTGGAAAAAACAATGTATACAAAACTTCTAAGTAAACCAGTATAAAAAGAAAAAAAATATTACATATAAAACCAAATTCTTGCAAGTAATTTAAAATAGGAATTGTTAATTAAGTTAAATGTTGTAAGGAAGGAACATCCTGAGCTACCTCTGTTGAGGCTGTGTTTGTAGGGTGTAACTGAGCCTTTTGCTAAATAACTTCTCTCTTTGATTTGTACTCTGCTTGGGGTGAGGGAGATAATGTTAAAATGTTGTTGTTGTTGTTGTTGTTGTTGTTGTTGTTGTTGTTAAGTGCCATCGAGTCATAGGCAACTTAGTGACCTTATGAATAAAAGACCTGGACACTTGTACAACTTTCATCCTTTCTCCAGGTTCATAGGGTTTCCGACGTAAGCTATTTCAGAACTGGATGCCACTACTGTTTCCAAGCTTGTTTTAATCAGGGAGCACCACCAAACACTGTCCACCATGGGTAACCATTGTCACATTTGACACATCAGTGTCACAGTGTTCAGCTTCACAGCAACCACAAGTTACCTCTGTACAGCAAACAGACAGACGAGGGTTATATGACCTAGAATAATGTTTCACCAAAAATAATTAAAAACTGGCCTGAGAGCCGCAGATTAAAGTCACCCACCTTTGGGTTGGTCGTATCACTTTCTGTCCACTAGGCCAACTGATCTCTCTCTATGTTGTTGAGTACCATCGAGTCATAGGTGACTCATAGCGACCCTATGAATGAAATACCTGGACACTTGAATAACTTTCTTCCTTTCTCCAGATTCATAGAGTTTCCAGAGGCAAGCGATTTCAGAAGTGGATGTCACTCATGTTTCCAAGCTTTAGAAGGAGGAAAATGAAGTTGGAGAATGAAAAGCTTGAAAGCAAATGTATCAGTATTCAGTTATAATTTCTCCCTCATATTCACTGCTTAATTATTTTTAAGGTGTTCTTTAAAGGTCTTTACCTATGCACAGGTTATTTGAGTTTTGGTTTTTATAGCTTCTATTAAGATATGAGAACTGAAAGTAAAATAAAAGTACTTCAGGAAGGTTTTGTTTGGGTTTGGCTCAGGTTCTTATTATTAAAAAGTGGTTTGTGAGTCAGAAGAGAAGTCTTTTTTCTAGCAGAATATACCAGGTAAAGTTGAAGTGTTTATTATGTTATTGAAAATGGTCCTCGTGTTAGGATTCCTGCTGTTTCAAATGACCAATTCTTTTTAAAAGGAACAGTTGTTTTCAAATTCTAAGGTCCAGTAAGGATGGTTGCCCTAGTCCTTACAGAGTAGTGCTGCCAACCCCAAGGCCACACCTCTCTGATGCTTTCAAATAACCAGACACTCCACAGGAGAAAGATGGACACTGTTCTCCTGTATGACTCAAGGCCTCTGAAAATCCTCTGCGGGGTCTGGTATCAGTCAGTTCTGACTCAAGAGTAATAAACTGAGTTGAGTTGAATATTGAAGAGCTTCCTTATATTGCTTCTTGGACACTTTGAAAATTCAGAGAAAAGGTCGAAAAATTAGTCTAGCTCAAAATATAGGCAAGCAATAGGTTTTGCAAATAATATACATTCTGTGTTTTAAGCTCTAATGTACTATCTATCCGGCATAATAATATATAGTACACAAGTTTATATAGAAATAATGCATATGTTGCTGTTGTTCTTAAGTACCATCAAGTTGAGAACAATTCATAGCAACCCTATTAACAACAGACTTGAACCCGGCCCTACCCTGTGCCATCCTTACTATCTCTGAAATACTTGAACCCACTGTATAGTCATTATCAATTGATCTTGCTGAGGATCTTCCTTTCATTTGCTGACTCTCGATCTTTTGAAGAATAACATCCCTTTCCAAGAAATAGTTTCATCTAGCTATATTTCCAAAATATAAGAAATGAAACTTCACCATCTCTGACTCAAAGATGCATTCTAGCTGTGCTTTCTCCAAGACATACCTAATTATTTTTTTGGCAGTCTATTGTGGCATCAGGATTGGTGGAAGATCTATTAACAATCTGCGTTATGCAGATGACACAACCCTGCTTGCTGAAACTGAGGAGGACCTCATGCACTTGCTGCGAAGGGTCAAGGACTGCAGCCTTCAGTATGGACTGAGGCTCAATGTCAAGAAGACAAAGATTCTCACCACTGGACCAATTGGCAGCGTCAGGATGGATGGCGAAGAGATTGAGATTGTTCACAGCTTCAGTTCGCTCGGCTCCACAGTCAACACTATTGGCACCAGCAGTCAGGAAATCAAAAAGCGTATCGCGATGGGAAAGTCTGCTGTTAGGGACCTCTCTAAAGTACTCAGGAGCAACAGTAACTCTCTGGAGACTAAGGTGCGCCTGATACAAGCCATGGTCTTTGCAATCGCTTGTTATGCATCAGAGAGTTGGACAATGACTAGGGAGGACAGAAGGAGAGTGGATGCTTTTGAGCTGTGGTGCTGGAGAAGAGTACTGAATGTACCATGGACTGCCAGGAAAACAAACAGATTCATCTTGGAGAGGATTAAACCAAGCTGCTCCTTTGAGGCAAGGATTCTGGGGCTTCGTCTGACATACTTTGGACATGTTGCCAGGAGGGACGGGTCCTTGGAGAGGGTCATCATGCTTGGGAGGGTGGAGGGACAACGCAGTAGGGGAAGACCCTCTATGAGATGGATTGATTCGGTGACTGGGGTAATCGGGATGGGTGTGTCAGAGGCAGTGCGGTTGGTGCAGGATAGAGCAGGGTTTAGGGCTGTTGTGCATAGGGTCGCTGTGAGTCGCAAACAACTCGACAGCACATAACAACAACAACAGTGGGATATTCAGTATTCTTTTCCAGCATCACACCTCAAAGGTATCATTTCCGTAATCATTATTCATGATCCAACTCTCCACCAGAATTCCGTAATAAAGTTTTACATACACATCAATTTTTTATAGAGAAGTGAGTTTTCCTAGAAGTTGGCCTGTTTAGGCAGGACTATAGAAGTTAGATAGAGAAGCATTCAAAAGTTTAAGATACATTCCACCAAAAAGGTATTGGGTGCCACACAGTCAGCTAAGACCGTGGGCGCCTCCTCACTCCCGACTCCTCACCACCCCATCCTTCCCTGGGTGTGCTGATCACCACCCATCACCCCGATTCCTGCCTGCCTCCCCTGCATTATGGGGCCAGGTGGGGCTGGTTGCCAGGCCTCTCACCTGCTGGGGCCTCACTCCTTCACAGCAGCTGGCCCTGCTCCCCACACCCACCTGCCCACTGTTCTCAATAAAACACAAGTGGCAACAGGCCTCTGAACAGTGAAAAAAAAAAGGTATTGGGGACAGTTTTTTGTTGTTTGGTGCTGTCAAGCCAACTAAGACTCATACCAGGGAACTGGTGGTTTTAGTGATAAAAAGTTGTACTGAAATAAAAAAGGGGCAATTAATAAAGACCTCTTTGCTATATGGAAGAGCTGATATGTCTACATTAAAAGTAATATCTGGGTTTAATAAACTAGAAATCATTGTTCAGCCTTTAACTCACTTTTTTTTCATAAAAAAATTTGCATGAAATCCTGTATATTGCTGATAATAATCAGTATTTCTCTAAATGTGGCTGAATCTGTTTAAAGGCACAGTATATAGGTTTGTGGTCATGAAATAGTAAAACAATTACATACTACTTTCTATTCCATAGTCTACTTTTATTAATTTTTAAAAATGTCTAAGATTCTGTTAAGCTTAAGTTTTGAAGATACGAGTAAACTAAGAATAGCCTAAAATCAGCATTTCAATATTTTAATAATTTATATCTAATGTGAGAATAATTAAAGGATCTTTAAAAAATCCTGTGACAGAATATTTTGTTCTGAATATTACTAGTTGAATGTTAGAGAGAATAATTAGAATCCAGATCAGCCCAAAGATGATGCTATGACATAGAAAGCATATGCATACACTTTTCAGATTTTTTTAAAAAATAATCCTGGAAATAGCCTCTTCTTTTCCAGATTTGATAATCCATTTCAGGGGTCACACAGAACTCCCAGATCATACATAATTATGTGGTTTGCTAAGAAAGTAAGAAAAGACCACTTAGTATCCAGCTCAATAGCTACAACTTAAGATTAGAATCAGGAAGCATGAAGTCAAAGCCTCCACCTAAGACAGCTCTCTCATCTCTTGATCATGCAAATAAATCATGCACACTCCCTGCCACCACATAATCTCCTCCATAGTAAATTGTGCTGTCAACCTAAAGGTAGCAATATGGTTCTAATCTTCCAGTGGCTCTTCAGAAGAAAGATTCCCATCTCCTTTCAGGCAATTTGTAGCCTCTGAAACCCAATGAAGGGTAAACTATGAGTCGGAAGCCAATTCAAGGACAGTGAGCTTGAGTTTTTGAAGCTTCCTGACGGCAGGCTTCCAGTGACTACATCAGGAAAGCTCACATATTTGTTCTATGAGAATAGGCTTTGACTGAGTCCAAGTCCTCTTGCCCTCTGAAATTATACCTCCTCTTGGCTTGCTTGAAAGAAACCCCATCTCTCTTCTATCTATGCTAATCAGCTGAGTTCAAAGAGCAGTGTAGCAGCACTGTCCATTCTCATTGCTCCTGCGAGCTAATTTCATTCCTAGTAGCTGGTTTCAGCCATCACTACTAACACTATCTCAGCGCCTCTTCTGGACCTGTTGCCACCACCTCAGCTGGCTGCAGAGCCTTTCCCAAGTCTCCTGGAGTCTCTTCTTACAAAAATTCCAGGAGGCTCCTTACCTTCCTTCCTTCAATATTCTTCTATCTCTTTATCTCTTCTTCTTTCTTCTTCATTCTTCTGTCTGTTTGATCTGTTCTACACATCTGACAGCAACTTATCAACATATTTATGCAAAAAGGTCTATAGTCTACTGAGCAAATGTAGTGATTATGTTTTACTGAGAGAGGATTGGTGAGCTTGTGAGCAAGGTTTGAATCTGTTGTTTATAGTGTAGCTAAATGTGAGTTGGAGTTTACTAAAAGCATTTAACAGAAACAATTGTAAATGTTAAGATAGTTCTTTTATCGTAGGAGTATGCAATGAGGGTTGCAGAGTGGATTATATTTGGGGGTAGGGGGTGGGGTTTGGGGAGGTGCGGGGGGGGGATTGTGTACCAATGAGGGAGTTTTTCTTTTGCTTTTCAAGGAGAGGAGCAAATGGGGGGGAGGGGTTTGTGCGGGGAGAAGGGTGCAACAATGAATGAATGGAATCCCAAAATCTCTGTAGATGTTCATTGAAATGAAAAATAAACAACCTAAATTAAAAAAAAAAAGATAGTTCTGGTGACATAGTTCATAGAGTTGTGCTGTTGATCCAAAGGTTGTGAGCCTCCAACAGTTTGAATTCACCAACTGTTCATCTGGAGAAAGGTGAGAGCAATCTCCTCCATTTATGATTTACAGCCTCAGAAGCCTAGGCTTACTATCAGTCAGAACTAATTTGGCAAACATGTGCTGTCTGACTCCTTGTTTGTTCTTGGTATTGTCTAGTGTTGTTTTTCTATTTCCATTTCAGAATTTTCTTTGTTCCTCTAAAGGAATTTGAATGATTTTTATATGTTGCTCTTACAACCAGCCACTTTGCTGAATAATTACATTAGTTCCAATGATTTATTTTGTTAGTCTTTGGGACTTCTCACTTCTGTTTTGTCATCTCTGTTTGTGGATGATATAAATTAATAGGATCATAATATCAGCAAATAGAGATAATTTTACTTACTCTTTGCCAATTTGGATGTCTTTCATTTTCCTTTGTTGTCATTTTTCTCTGGCTAGAACTATAAATACAACATTGAATAACAGTGGTACAAAAAAGAAATAAAACTAAAAGAACCACTTTGTTGTTAGGTGCTGTAGAGTTGAGTATAACTCATAGCAACCATATGACAACAGAACTGAATCCTGTCCTGTCCTATCCTATCCCACCCTTATCATCATTAATACACTTCAGCCGATTGCTGCAGTCACCATGTCAATACAACTTACTGGGGATCTTCTTTTCTTTCCCTGACCCTCCTCCCTTCCAAACAGGATATCCCTTTCCAAGGAATAGCCTCTTCTAGCATCATGTTCAAAGTATAACCGACAAACTTTCATCATTCTTGCCTCCAAAAAGCACTCTGTATGCACATTTACAATATATTTAGAATATTTATACTTATTTTGTAGCGTTACGAGTTTTTGTTTTAATAATAAAAATATGATAAAGATTAAATAAAGTTGTGATAAAGGATTCTATGGTTTCTGTTCTCAAGAGAAATGCTTACAATTTCTCTATTGAGGTTAATGTTGATTGGGGTTTTTAATATATATTTTCATCACATTGAGGCATTTTCTTTCAATTTCTATTTTGTTGAGTGTGGGGTGTTCATTTTGTTTTGAGTTTTAAAAAAACGTTTTTGAATCAATAGGTGTTGAATTTCGTAAATTACTTCTGTGCACTGACTGATGTGATCATGGTGACTATTTTTATTTTAATTATGTGCTGGTCGCTGTGTTTCTCTAATATTGAACCACCCTTGCATGCCTGCCATGAATTCCACCTGATTATGATGTTTTTTTATATATGTTATTATGTTCTCTTGACTGATATTTTGTTCAGAATTTGTGCATCTTGGATATTCTGAGAGGATATTTTTAAACATATTTCTTCCTAGTTTTGTTATCAGATCGAAGCTTGCACAGGGGAGGTGTGGGGTGGGGTGTGAATCATAGGGTTGCACAATTGGAACAGCACATCAGCAGAGAACTGTCAGAAGTCCAGGATGGCTTTATTTAGAAGGGGTCGTGGTACTAGGGATATTGTAGCTGATGTTAGATGGATCTT
>NW_006400130.1:1498831-1504679 GCF_000299155.1 Elephantulus edwardii
CTGGGGCTTCGTCTGACATACTTTGGACATGTTGTAAGGAGAGACAGGTCTTTAGAGAGGGACATCATGCTGGGTAGAGTAGAGGAACAGTGCAGTAGAGGAAGACCCTCTATGATGTGGATTGATTCAGTGACTGGGGTAATCGGGATGGGTGTGTCAGAGGCAATGCGATTGTCGCAGGATAGAGCAGGGTTTAGGGCTGTTGTACATAGGGTCGCTGTGAGTTCCAAATGACTCGACGGCACATAACAACAAGAACAGAAGAAATGGGAAGGCTCTTGTGTGAAAAACAATGGATTAGAACTTTGTAAATAAATAAGTATGAAATTAAAAAAAAATCCCTGAATTTGAAAATATATAAAGAACATTTTACGATAATTTGGATAGAATTGGTATCAAATCTTCATTATGTTTGTTAGAACTATCCAATAAAGCTGTTGAGCAGGATAATTTTTTGGTTGATTTTTTTTAAAGAGTCTCTTCAATTTATTATTTTTTTTGTAGGTCTGTTAATTTTCTCACTCATTCTGTGGTAGGATAGGTAGATAATGCGTTTCTTAAAAAGTCTATTTTCTTTAGATTTTTCATTTTGTGAGAGTGGCTTTCTTGTATTATTCTTTTTATTTCGGTAGATTCTGTTACAGCATCACCCATTTATCTTTTTATTCAAGATACTTCACCTTTTCCTTTGTTAGCTTTGTCAGTGATTTTTTTATTTATTATTAATATTTTTAAGAACTAAATTCTAGTCTTGTTGCTATCTTTCTTCCATGTGGAGCAAAATAAGAAATTAACAGAGGCAAATAAAACTAAAAAATAGAGTATGATATAAAAAGGAGGGAAAAGGTGGGGGGAACAGGTGAGTAAGGAAATGAGAGAAAATAAAATGAAAAATAATGGAAAGGTGAAGAGAAAATATGAAATAAGAAAACAAAATGAGGAAATGAGAAAAATACTAAAGAAAAGAGAAAACTGCATGGGTAATATGAGTCAAATGTTTGGTGTCCTGTTGCTAGTGAGGCAAGTTGAAGGGCAGCCTGTCTGACCTAGTGTAGAACTTCTGCCATCACAGGAAAAGGCTGAGTTCATGAACCCAAAGTAGGTGGTATTTCTGTCCATCCTAGTGGTAGCTGAGGGAAAAGCACACAATCCCAGAGACACTTCTGGTCCAGGCTTGTCTCCACAAGAAACCTTTGCTGGCCCAGGGCTCTCGAGAATTGGAATATCCAGTCAGGAACTGAATTTCTTCTGGCTTAGTCAGTGGGCAAAAAGTAGTCTACCAGGGCAGAGGATGTTGTCTCTGCAAGGCAAAGAGGTGGGAGTAGGCAGACACTTTCTCATAATCCATTCCCTCTAGGAAGTGAAAAATGTGTGCTTCCAAACATAAGGATGGGGTGTGCCAGATCTGCAGAGATGCCTTGGCAGGGGCAGTTTCAGCTAATGTAGAAATTTGTCAAGCAGAGTCCCCAGGTAGAGATAACGCCTGCAGGCAGGACTCTTATTTATGTGCATAGTGCATTCCACTGTCCTTAGGAGATAGAAAGTTCATGGACTTCCAAGTGTGAGTGCTGTACCCCCAAACTCAAATCCATAAGAGAATAATTTTACATCGGGCATAACAGAGACAGCTAAAGGCAGGTGGGGGGGTCTATATCACTGGAGACCAGATGGACATGTGTGAATTTTAGTCTCTTTTTTTGTTTTGTTTTGTTTGGGGTTTATATAATCAATGGTAGAGCATAAAATTTAAAAGAAATATTACTCCTGTTTGGCCATCAGTCACTCATTGATACAGTTTAGGATCCAGGTTTCTAATACCAATCAGAAAGTCCTTTGCAAAAATTCAAAATGGCTGCATGTGCCAAGTCTGCACCCAAGTCACCACTTTGTCTCATTCAATGTTTTCATTCAGTTTTATCTTCATTTGGTATTTTAGCTACTTCTTTATCATTTCTTTTGAAGTTCAATGTTCCACAATTATGATTCAGATCTGTTATATTTTTTTCTCATGTCTTCATTTTAGAGTTTCTAACTTAGAAGTGCCAAACCTTTTATCTTACAAGAAGTCCTCATAACCATGTATTGGATGTTGCATATAGGAATATTAGTAGTTAGTATTCTTTTCAATAAATTAGAACCCTTTTATATCTCTTTACTGTTCCCTACAAGTCAAGAGATTTGTCATAACTTGTTTATCTTTTTATAGCTTTCATTGTAATTTAGTTGAGTGCTTACAAAGCAAATTGATTTTATATTTAGCAAATTTTACATATTTTGCTTCGTGAGATTATTTATAATCTCAGTAATGTAACAATACTCTTCTACCTTACTCCCTATGTGTACTGTATCCATTGGTTCTTCTTTCCTCAGAAGGCCTTCTACCTTCAGATCTTCAACTTGGACAAACCTTGTCCTTTTCATCTTGTATGATTGATTATTCTGAGGAGTAAATTTTTCTCTGATATTTTGGATCACCTTGTAGAGTTGACTATTGCTTGCCTTAGGGAACTCTCATGGCTTAATGGTAAGAAGATGTGCTGCAATCCTGAAGGCACATGGTTCAAATCTGCCAGCTGTTTTGCAGGAGATGGATGAGTAATCTCTTCCCATGCTATTAACTGCTCCTGAAAATCTACTTCAGTCAGCTTTGGGTCAGTTATGACTCACTGGTACACAACAACAAGGGTATTATCAGTTATAGGATTTAAGCATGATTTGAGCTGCAGGCTCAGGGCTTTAGTTTCCAGCAGACAAGTAAGCCTGTTTAGATTTTTCGTAGCAATTTTGAATTTTGTTCCACATTTTTCTCCTAAATAATCTAGCACCTCCTCTTATGACCACTTCCAGACTGATTAACAGTGGTAAGGTCTGGATCTTTTGGTGATCTATTTCTGCACTGATGGTTTACTCCAATTGGAGAAAGACCAATAATTACACTTTAGATGGCTGCTCACAAGATTTTAAGACTCCAGTTGCTACCTACCAAAGGGAGAGGGGGAGGAGGAGATTGTGCTACAAAGAAAGTCAATATTTAAAAATAAAGAAAGTGAACTGAGGGATGAGAAAGGAAGAGGAAAAGAGGAAAATGTGGAACAATGACTGGATAAAAATCCTACTTTTCTTAAAATCACAATTTAAAAAAATAACCCAAAACTAACAAAAAAATAGGATGTAAAACTCTGACTTGTGTGACTTTTTATGCAATTGGCATCCATGTTCTCGAGAACTGTAGCCCTATATTTCCACACCCTGTGACTCATTCCAACGTATGTAGCTATGGCTAAGAGCTTTTTTATAAGTTTGTCCATTGTTTCTTCTAATTTGTACATGAATCTGTAATTATAAAGTGATATATATTGTATGAATCCAGTATAAAAAATTATAATAGTCTTTGATTATTGCCAGGGATAAGAGTTGAGGGAAGGGAAAATTATGGGTAAAGAAAAAGCTAATACAGAAAAATGAAGTGGCAAGCATAATGCACTAAGAGGAAAGAAAATGAAGACACAGAGATTTGCAATAGAGGCAGAAGTAACAATATGAATATTTTGTTTTCATATCTTTCACATTGTCAATGTGTTATAATAGTTTTAACAATCTTTCTTTTTTCAAAATTCACTATTTAAACTTGGATCCAATAACACAATGCTATAATAAGCACTTTTACACTCAAATCCATATATACTGTCATTTTTATTTCTATGAGCCAACAATTCTGGAGTAAGACAGTTATACTTACTGTTAGCTATGTGTATGTTAAATTTAAAAGGGTATTGATCCACTAGAAGACTGAAACAATAAACATTTTATCCATCAGTGCATGTGAATAACCACCCTATTACCTGCACTCAATGTTAAGACTTTAATTTGCTCCAAATCATAGGTCTCAAATAAAGTTCTATTTGTACCACAATTTGCATTCTTTGACTAGTAATAATGTTGAAAGTCTGATTTAAAAGAATAATATTGTACAGCTGGAATACAAGACATCTGATCTCTGTCAAGTTTGCTCACAACTCTTCCCACTTCAAATTTGAGCCTCAACTTTCTCAGAAACTTCAACATCTGAGGTGTCAGTTTAAATGAAATCAGAGAGTTAAAGACTTCCATGAATTCAGAAAGCAGAGAGTCAGGTTCCTGAGACAGAGAGTGTATATAATCTCTCTTACATGGATGATATTATCGCCTGACTTACTAAGTTGACATTCCAGGCTAACTGGTTACAACTCTGAATCCAGGAAGTTTTCTGTGAATCAAAATGAAACAAAATAAATATGAAATAATTAGTATATTTCATTAACCTTTAAGAGGAAGAAATTTTTTGTTGTTGTCGGATGCCTTCAAGTTGAGTACAACACATAGCAATCCTATGAACAGAAAATATGAACCCTGATCTATCCTATGTCATCCTCACACCTCCTGAAACACCAGAGCCCATTGCAACAATCACCACATCAATTCACCTGGTCAAGAGTCTTCCTTTCCTTTACTGACCCTCTACCTTCCCAAGCATCATATCCCTTTCCAAAGAATAGCCTCTCCTAGCAACATGCCCAAAGTATGTGAGGTGAAGGCTCGTCATCTTTGCCTACAAAAAGAACTCTGGCTACACCCTTTCCAAGACATATTTGTTCGTTCTTTTGGGAGTCCATGGGATATTCTTCCCCAACACCATAGCTCAAAGGCATCAATTGTTCTTCTGCAATCCTTATTTACTGTGTAGCTCTCACAAGCACAGCAAGTGAGAAAGACCTTGCCCTAAATCATATGCACCTTAGTCCTCACACTGACATCATTACTCCTCAATAATTTAGACAACTTTCTTGTTTTTATTGATTATTGTCAAGTTACAGACTCATAGCTGATCCTCCAACACGTTCTCTGAAGCAGTAAATAGTAGAGAAGTAGATTGCCCATCCTTCTCCTAGAGAAGCTGGTGAATTTTAAATGTGTGCCTTTGGTACAGTAACATAGCTTCTTATCATTAGGCAATCAGAGCTCCACATTGTCTCATGAATTAATTTCTTCCAAGCTTTCTTTTCTGGGGCTCTGTTGCATCATTACTTTAAAGACTTTACTAAAGAACAGAATGATTTCTCATCTATGTCCCTGAGTATAGGACTCTGATTTCCCTCACAGATAGTTTCTTTTGTTTGTAAGGCAAAATCAACATCCATTTACCTCACAATTTATCTTGTATCCCATTATGTCCTATTTCTAAAAAACTGAGAACATTTAATATGGCATCAGAATTATATTATCCATTAATGAATTATATTTTTGGAGGGAACATAAACATATACAATACACAAATCTTCATACATATGAATTGTGTAAGACTACTCAAGAATAACAATTCTATTTGAATTGTCTTCAATATGGATTGCATTTCAAACTTGGTTAGCCAGGGTAAAGCTGCAACTCTTTGTTGGATTATATCAATAGGTATTCTATCAATTCCTGGGGCTTTGTTTCTGCTAATGCTTTCAGTGCAGCCTAAACTTTATCATTACTTCCTGAAATTATTTCATGTTCATCAATTCTTTTTTATATAGTGACTCCAGCATTTGCTGTAAAAGACTAGGGCCTTCAGTATAGATTACATTTCCACATGAAGAAAACTAAAATTCTGACCACTAGGACAAAAGACAGCTTCATGACAGATGCAGAAGATATAGATAATATTGACATTATTCTCTTATTTGGATCCACAGTCAGCTCCCTTTGTACTAGCAGTCAAGAAATAAATAAAATAGTTGGTTTTTGTGTATGGAGTGAGGTGTGGGTCTTGCTTGAGTCTTTTGCAGATATTTTTCCAATTTTGCCAACACCATTTGTTAAAAAGGCT
>NW_006400130.1:1506783-1535742 GCF_000299155.1 Elephantulus edwardii
AATAGACTTACTGTATTGGGAATATCCACTGTCATGGAGCTCTCCAAAGTGCTGAAAAAAATGCTCATCAGTTTAAAGACTAAATTGCACGTGATCCAAATCATGATCTGTTCAGTAACTTACTACACATCTGAAAGTTATACAATTAATAAGGATGGCATAAGAAGAATTGATAACTTTGAGTTGTGATGTTGGAGAGGAGTACTGAATACCTCTTAGACTGTCAAAAGAACAAACAGGCCTGTCTTGGATAGAGTGTGGCCAGGGAGCTCCTTGGAAGAAAGGATAGTAATATTTCATCTCACATAATCTGGGCATGTTGTTAGGAGGGATCATTCCTTGGAGAAGAATATCATGTTTAGGAAGGGGGAGAGTCAGTGTAGGAGAGGAAAATTCTTAAGAAACAACATGGATTAGCACTGTGACTATATTAGAGATGGTCAGGATGGCTCATATCTATTGTTCATATGGTCACTGTGAGTTACAGTTGACTTGGTAACACATAAAACAACAATATTTTTTAATAAAATAATGAAATATAATACATATATGAGGATGAGTGAGAGAAGATTGCATTTTAGAGGGCATTATGCTAGTATCTGAAAGTCTAAACTGGGAAAATTATATTCTATCTGAAAAGCAAATGACAGCCAAAACTGAAAAACATAAACTAATGTTTATTATCATCATCAATTTGCTCCCTTTTTGTTTTGTTTTTGCTTCTACTGAATTTTCCAGCTTATGTCAAGCATCTTGATGAACAAGGAGAACACAGAGTGAATAAACAAATTTGGACCAGCTTGTTGGGGCTCAGTTGCAGCAGGTCTCTAGGTTTCTGCTGATCAGTAGCAAACTCAGGCATTATGAGAATTCTGGCATCAAGAACTCTCATGATGTACTTACTGATGGAACTCAATTCCTGGGCACACTAGGGATCTGGAACTCTGACAGAATGTAGACCCTAATAACAGGGTAGATGTGAATTGTACCAACTTTAGCTGAGGTACAGAGCGCCAATAATCTGGTATGTAGACCCATGGATGTAAACATAGTTCTATTTCTTAATGTATCTGTTGCTGTTGTGTATCATAGAGTAGGAACTGACCCATAGCTGACCTTCTGGTGTGTTTTCAGAAGCAGTTAATTGCATGGGAGGAGATTACTCATCCTTCTCTTGCAGAGCAGCTGGTGGCCTCGCACCTCATGCCTTTGGGATTGTAGTGCAGCTTCTTACCATAATGGTCACCAGAATAAGAAAAAGAAAGACTGAGAGCAATGTAAAATATAGAGTGAGCCATTTTAGGGGTAAACAGAAACCAGGACATGGAGAAAGTAAGTGAGGTGTTCAGATTCAACTTACGTGACAACAACTAACCAAGTCCTGATGTTTAAGAGTACTTATACATGATAACCACTAGGGGTTCAAGAAAGTATGACTTTCTTCCTTTAAAGACATATGTGGTTTAATGAGTAGTTAGTTCTGCAAACTGGGGGAGAACCTGCACATGTGAGAACTGGTGAGAGATGGTGAGTGAGAAAATTTCTTGAAGGACACTTAAGGAAGAAATTTGTGGTCAACATGCAAAAAGGTCATGTGATCTAATAAAGGAAGTTTTAATTAACCTCAGGCTTTGACAGTTCTCCAATTTTGGAGGCAAGCACTCATGCTCTAGAGGCAAAAAGCTGCACTGCAATCAGAAACCACACAGTTTGAATTCATCAGCTGCTCTGCGGGAAAAGGATGGGCAGTCTCCCTTCATGTGATTAACTGCCTCTGAAAACCCACTAGAGTGCCAGCTATGGGTCAGGTCCGACTCTACAGTACACTACAACAGTAAAGCAAAATTAATAGAATTTCTTTTAATGAATAATTTAAGTACATGATTTGTAAAATACCATTTTACTTATTCCAATTCTAAGAATAGTTCTAAAGAATAAAAATAAAGACAGCTTATTCAGTCATAAGAGATTCAGAAATGGGAAAGGGGCAATGGAATATAATTACTAGCGGTAAGAAGCTATGCTACAATCTCAAAGACACACAATTCTAATCCACTAGGTGCTATGTAGGAGAAGGATAGGCAGTCTCCACCAGTGCAATTAACTGCCTGTGAAAACTCACTGGAAGGGTCAGCAATGGACCGATTCACATTCAGTGGTATACAACAACATGTAATAGAAGAGAATGGCTCACAATTCCTTTGAGGAGTCATGTTAGAACTCAGGATCAGCAATGCTGTATGTGGAAATGATTTTCTTTATTGTTATTCTTTATATTCTTTAGAGTGAAACTAGCTTAAAAGCGTTAAACTCTGAATAAAAGAAAAAACATTGTCTGCAGGTTCTAACCCTGCCCATCATTAAATCAATTGCCACAGAATTTCTTCTGACTTGTGGCAACTGAACATGTGACAGAGTAAAACTCTGCTCTACAAGGTTTGTAATGGTTACATTTTCAAGACTAAATCACTAAGGTCTTTATTCTAAAGGGCCATCTGGGTAAACTCAAACCTCCACATTTATGGTGAACTTGTTAACTGTCAGTACTATCCAGGAATTACTCTAACACAACTAAAGACTTTGTATAAGTCACTTTTCCTCAGTGGGCTTTCATCTCTTTGCTTTCAAAATTCAACTATCCATGCACCACAAATAAGGATAAGTCTTCATTGCTTGAAATATGACTCTATTAAATCTCATTTATTTAGTAAAATGTAGAAATTGTGATTGTAAACCTCCACATGAAAGGAATAACTTTATACTGGGAGCATGAGCATGATAAAAATGGGAAAATGTAGGTAACAGACAAGTAATTAATAAGGTGAAAGATTTGTGGAGTATGCCAGGATGGAGTGCAGTGTTGGAAGACAGCCAAGAGAATGTTACTGAAACACAGAACGGAATTTCTTCTTCTTTGAAGAAGGCCCACTAAGACCATGTTCACAGGGCTAAAAATTATTAATAAATTAAATGTATGCTCTGCAAAATCTGGTTTTACTTTAAATTAATCCCATACTGCCGTGTTTTTCAGATTGAATTTCACAGTACCATAATGTTTTTTATTCAAGATTAGTGTGTGTGTACCCTGGTCTGTCCACTTGCTGTACAGAGGTAACTTGTGATTGCTGTGAAGCTGAACACTGTGACACTGATGTATCAAATGCGATAATGGTTACCCATGGTGGACAGTGTTTGGTGGAGCTCCTCAATTAAAACAAGCATGAAAGCAGGAGTGCCATCCACTTCCAAAATAGCTTGCCTCTAGAAACCCTACGAACCTGGAGAAAGGATGAAAGTTATACAAGTGTCCATGTCTTTCTTTGATAGGGTTGCTATGAGTCACCTATGACTCGATTGCACTTAACAACAACAACAGTATGTGTGTATGTGCATAAATGCACATGCATATTTTGGGAGTGGTCAAAAACTAAAGTGGTCAGAAATTAAATGGTCAGAAAGTAAAGCTATAAATTAGCAATGAACACATATGTATTGAAGAGGGTATAAGCAAAATGCTCCTTAGAGGCAAGGATGAGAACTCTTCATCTCACATGTTTTAGAAATGTTGTTGTTGTTGTTGTTCTGTTCTGTTCTGTTGAGTCAGAACTGACCCGTAGCTAATTCTCTAGTAGGTTTTCAGATGGAGTAAATTGCATGGGAGGAGACTGTCTTTCTTCCATAGAGCAGCTGGTGGATTCACACTGCATACCTTCACATTGACAACGCAGCTCCTTACTAATAAGCCACAAGAGCTCCCTGGGCAAGTTACTAAAAGAGTCTATTCCTTGGAAAGGGATATCATGCTAGTAAAAGAGAACTGACACAGTAACTACAGCAATGGTTAGAATGTGTCAGAGATGATGAGGATGGCACAGCACAGGGTTCAGATCTGTTGTTCATGGAATCACTATGAGTCATACTCCACTCGACAGCACTTAAAAACATCAACAATTATTGTGCATAAATTCCATGACTGACAGAGGAAGGAATGAGTTAACTGGCATAATAGTGTACTGGAAATGAAGGTTATGAAACAACTTACTCAATAGGCTCTTAGGAAAGATTTCTTTCATTGAAACTGCTGCTCTAAAATTTATTAGTTGTAACCAAGGCCTGTTCCTTAATTTATCCCTACCTCAATTTTGTCAATTGTAAAATGAGCAGTATGAGACATCAATCTCCTTAGATTTTTCTAAGAATTAAATGAGTTAATACATATTATAAAAAGAAAACTTTCAAAAGAACCTGCCAAATACTCGACTCTCAAACACCATAAGTTATATAGAAAGAAGAATTTAATTAAAAATTGAAATCAAAACTATATGGCAAACCAAGTGTTTTTGTATTCCCCTCCCCCTTAACTCACTCTAACTCATTAAGTCAGAATTTACTCATAGCTGACCATCCAGTGGGATTTTGGAAGTTGCAAAGTGCACATCAGAAGACTGCCCATCTATTTCCCTTGGAGCCACTGGTGAATTTGAAAAGGGAAGCACCACCTTTAGGTCGGCAGTGACTATGACACCAGAGCTCCAAAGGCAGTCTCTAACTATATTCAGCAAAATTACACTTTCATCTTTTATTTCTAACCTTTTCTCCAAATTCTTTCCATTTGCTCAAAACTCCAATTAATTTCCACCATTGTTATTAGCTGCCGTTGAGCTGTCTCTAACCCATAGTGACTCTGTGTATAATGTAATGGAAACTTGCTGTGCCATCTTCACAATATCTGCTATTCTTACACTATTGTTGAAGAAATTGCTTAAATCCATTTGAATGAGAGACATTCTCTTCTTCCTAGAGCCTCTTTCCCCACCCCAAAGATGATATTCTTTTCTAAAGACTAGTTCCTCTTGAGGACATGGCCAAATTATGAAGGTTTTCTATTCCCACTTCCAAGGAGTATTTTGGTTATGCTTTTTCTAAGACAAATTTATTTGTTTTCTTGGCAGTTCTTGTTTTTGTTGTTTCATACCATCAGGTCAGTAAACTCATAGTGATTATATGAACAAAAGATCTAAACCTGATTTGTTGTTGTTGTTTGATACCATCAGATCAAGTAAACTCATGGTGATTTTATGAACAAAGGATCTAAACCCGATCTTATCCGGTGCCATCCTCAAAATCTCTGACATACTCAAGCCATTGCTGTAGTCATGGTATCAATCTACCTGGCTGAAAAGTTTCCTCTCTTTGTTGCTTATTGCCTGGCCTACTGACTGGAAAAGAGCTATGTTTATTCCCATTCCAAAGGAGGGTGATCCACCAGAGTGCAGGAATTATTGAACAGTATCATTGATATTACATGCAAGTAAGATTCTGCTCAAGATTATCCAAAACCAAATGGAACAGCACATCAACAGATCACTGCCTGAAGTGCAGGCTGGGTTTAGAAGAGGCTGCGGTACTACGGATATTATAGCTAATGTCAGATCGATCTTGGCTGAAAGAGAGTACCAGAAAAAATGTCTTTCTGTGTTTTATTGACTATGAAAAGGCATTTGACTGTGTAAATCACAATAAACTGAGGCTGACTCTGAGAAGAATGGAATCCCAGAACTCTTGATTGTGCTTATGCAAAATCATAATTGGGCCAGTAGAGAGACATCAGAACAGAGGAAGGAAAAACTCTATGGTTCAAAATTGGGAAGGGTGTGCATCAAGGATGTGTCCTATCTCCACATCTTTTCAATCTGTTTTCAGAACTGATTATCTGGGAAGCTGGCCTCTACAAGGAGAAGTGTGGCATCAGGATTGGAGGTAGACTCCTCAACAATCTGTATTATACAAATGACACAACCCAGCCTGCTGAAACTGAGAAGGACCTGAAGCATTTGTTGTAGAAGGTCAAGGATTGCAGCCTTCAATATGGATTGAAGCTCAACATCCAGAAAACAAAGATTCTCACCACTGGGCCAGTTGACAGCATCATGATAAATGGTGAAGAGACTGAGATTATTAACAGCCTCAGTTTGCTTAGCTCTATAATCATTGCTCTGGGTATCAGCAGCCAGGAAATTAAAATGTTGAATTGCATTGGGAATTGCTGTCAGAGACCTCTCCAAAGTGAAGAGCAGCGATGACAGTCTTGAGGCTAACGTGTACCTGATAGAGGCCATGGTCTTTGTAATTACTTGCTACACATCAGAGAGCTGAACTGGACAATGACTAGTGATGAGAGAAGGAGAATTGATGCCTTTGAGCTATGATGCTGGATAATAATATTCAATATACCATGGACTGCTAGGAGAACAAACAAGTATGTCCTAGAGAGAGTGAGACCAGATTGGTCCTTGGAGGCAAGGATTCTGAGGCTTCATTTGACTATGGACATGTTGCAAAGCAGGATTTCTCTTTGGAGAGGGACATTATGCTTGGGAAGTTGGAGGGACAGCACAGGAGAGGAAGACCCTCCACGAGGTGGATTGAGTCAGTGACTGGAGTAATGGGGATAATAAGTGTGTCACAGACAATAAGATTGGTACATGATGGAGCAGGGTTTAGTGGTGTTTTTCACAGGATTTCTACAAGTCTCAGGTGACTTGACGGCTCATAACAACAACAATAATGCCACCAGGGAAGAAGAGTATTGAATATTTCATGGACTTCCAGGAGAACAAACAAGTATGTCCTAGAGAGAGTGAGACCAGATTGGTCCTTGGAGGCAAGGATTCTGAAGCTTCGTCTGACATACTTCGGACATGTTGTAAGGAGGGATCAGTCCTTTGGGAGGGACATTATGCTTGTGAGGTAGAAGGACAGTGCAAGAGCGGAAGACCCTCAATGAAATGGATTGATTCAGTGACTGGGGTATTAGATTAGCACAGGAAAGAGCAGGGTTTAGGGCTGTTGTACATAGTGTCACTGTGAGTCATAGGTGACATGAGGGCACATAACAACAGCAATAACAATGCCACCAGGGCTCTATATCAATTTTCTCTCTCTTTCCCTCTCCCATCAAAGTCAGAAACAACTCACAGCTGACCCTCCATTGGGATTCTGAAACTGTAAATCACATACAATAGTAAATTCCATCTACATTATCTTTAACATGCTCTAGTCTATTGCTACAATCACTGTGTCAATCCACCTTGTTAAGGGTCTTACTCTCTTCTCTGACCCTCCACCTCTCCTAGCTTGATGGTTTTTTCCCCCCAAGAATTGGCCCTCCTGATGAAATTCCCCAATTATATGAGATGAAGCTTCATCTTCCTTACCTCTAAGGAGCAGTCCTCCAAGATAGATTTCTTTTGGCAATACATAGTATACTCAATATTTTCTCTAACACTGCAATTCGAAGACGTCAATTCTTCTATCATCCTTATTCATTGCTCAATGTTAAGATGCATAGAAAGTAATTGAAAATGCCAGTACTTGGATCAAGCATACCTGGGAGATGTCCTTGACCATAAATTTTCCCAACACAACAATTTTGATTTCTTGACTGCTATTACTATTGTTGTTAATTCTAGATTTAAGTAAAATAAAATTGTTGACAGCATTAATCTTTTCCCTCCCTATATCACAGTGTTGACTATTGGTCCAGTGTGAGGATCTTGGTGTTGAATTGTAATTCATATTAAAGTCTGTAGTCTTTTATTTTCTATAGAAAGCTTGTTTGTTTTGTTTTGTTTTTTAAAAGACTTTTTTATTATTATTTTGTGAACACTTACAATGCATATTGGTTTTTCATTAAATTATCGATACATTTTTTCCATTCATTCATTATTGCATTTTTCTCCCTAAGTGCATTCCACTCTGCAGCCTTCATTCTGGATTCCTGTCATGATAATAATACCTAATCATATATCACTTTTAAACAGTTCTCTCCTTCATCTGTTTCAATGCAGTGTACCTTATTTTTCTCCTCTTTCTTAGTCTTTCCTCAACCCCAATGTTAGTCCAGTTTTACAATAGTTGCACTATGCAGTATTTGTCCTTTTGTGACTGATATATTTCACTCAGTATAATGTCCTCCAGGATCATCCATTTTGAATGCACTCCCATATTCATTGCAGCTTTGTTCACAGTAGGAAAGAGTTGGAAACAACCTAAGTGCCCATCAACAAACGAAAGGATAGAGAAGCTCTGGTATACTCAGACAATAGAATACTATGCTGCAGTGAAAAACAAAGGACTCATGGAATATTTATCAAAATGGATGACCACGGAGAAAACTATAGCAAGTTTTTTAAGTCCCATTTACTTATAGAGAACAAGATTATGTCTTCTGCATAACAAAAGTCGCTGAAGATTCTTCCTCCGGTCCTAATGTCTTATTCTTCTTTTCATAATCTGCCTTTTCTATTGATTTGCTTGGCAAACAAATTTAATAGGTATGGAGAAAAGATACAACCCTGACCTCCACTTTTCACTATTTGATATGATTTACTAGATTTAAAAAACTGATTTCTAGCTGCTATTTTTTAAATTTTTTATTAATAATTTCAATGAAAATTTACAGAGGCTTTGGATTTCCATTCTTTCATTCTTGCACTTTTCTTCCCCCCCCCATCCCTTTCCCCTCAGTGCACTACACTCTTGGAAAAGTAAAATTCTTTCATTGTTTTACAATCCCTCCCCATAGGTCCACTCTACTATGCAGCCTTCGCTCTGGACTCCCATTATGACAAAAATACCTAATCACATATCCCTTTCAAACAGTTTTCTCCCTCATCTGTTTCAATGCAGTATACATTATTGAACTCATCTTTCTCAGTCTCCCCTCAACTCCGATGTTAGTCCTGTTTTACAACAGTGGCACCATGAAGTATTTGTCCTTTTGTGATTGAGATACTTCACTTAGCATAATCTCCTCCAGGATCACCCATTTTGAATAATATTGCATAAGTTCCTTGTTTTTCAATGCAGCATAGTATTTCATTGTGTGAATATATCATAGCTTCTCTATCCATTCGTTTGTTGATGGGCACTTAGATGGTTTCCAACTCCTTGCCATTGTGAAAAAAAAACTGCCTTATACATGAATGTGCATATATCTGCTTGGGTGTCAGTTATGGTCTCTTTGGGATATATTCCCAGTAGTGGAATTGCTGGGTCAAATTGTATCTTTATTTGCAACTTTTTGAGAAAGCTCCATACCGCCTTCCACAGTGGTTACACCATTTTACACTTCCACCAACAGTGACTAAGGGTTCTAGTTTCTCCACAATCTTGCCAGCATTTGTTGCTTGCTGTTCTGTTAAATTTTGCTATTCTTACTGGGGTGAGATGATATCTTGTAGTTGTTTTAATTTGCATCTCTCTTAGAGTCTAGCTGTTATTTAACTTCTTTATTCTTAACCCTTTTTAATAAGTCATTCTCTCCATTAAGGAGCTATGTTGCTTTTATAATTCATATTATTGTTGTTGATTGTCGTCAAATTGGGAACAACTCATAGAAGACCTGAAGCCTTTTTAAAACTTTTATCGTTTCTCAAAGTTCATAGAGTTTCCAGAGGCATGTTGTTTAGGAAGTGGATGTTCTCCTACTTCCAAATAATTCATATTATAGCCTTTAATGCATAAATATTTTTATGTTGGTGTAGGCTAATTTTCTTTGTTTTGAATGTGTGTCATTCACAAATTCAAGAAACTATTACCTAATTTTAAATTGTGACTCTTTGAGCCTGCTTTATTCTGAGCTTTCTTTATTTTATATATTTATGAACCTGGAGAAAGGACGAAAGTTATACAGGTATCCAGGTCTTTTGTTCATAAGGTAGCTATGAGTTGCCTCCAACTGGGTGGCACTTAACAACAAGAACAGCAACAGCAACAACAACAGCATACAGAGAAATCAGTTAGCCTAGAGGACACAAAGTCATGCTCCCAAGACAAAGGTGGATGACTCTAATCTGCAGCCCTCAGGTCTGCCTTTACTTGTTTTTGGTGAAACATTCTAGGTTGTATAACCCTGGTATGTCCACTTACTGTACAGAGGTAACTCATGTTTGCTGTGAAGCTGAACACTGTGACACTGATGTGTCAAATGCAAGAATGGTTACTCATGGTGGACAGTGTTTGGTGCTTGGAAGCAAGAGTGGCATCCACTTCTGAAATAGCTTGCCTCTGGAAACCCTATTTACCTGGAGAAAGGACAAAAGTTATACAGGTGCCCAGGTCTTCCGTTCATAGCGTGGCTATGAGTTACTTCCACTCGCTGGCACTTAACAACATAACAACAGATTTAGGTCTTTAACTCTTTAAAAGAAATATTTTATATGTTCTAAAATAAGAGTCTGATTTATTATTTTTTCATGTAATTATCAGTTACTTAAGCACTGTTAACTAAAAAGACTATTATTTCCCTATTGAATTGTTTTGTCATTCATGTGCAAAATAAATTTATTACAAATATACAACCCTATTACTGTGCTGTTGGTACCATCCAATTTATATTTTTCTCTGTGTGCTAGTACTTAATTTTCTTTATTAAAAGTGATTTATATATGATTAGATATTATATGTATAATCTGAAACAAGAGGCTCATGTAAAGTGTACTGGGGAGGTGAAAGGGAGGAGAGAAGAAATTGTAAAACAGTGAATGAATAAAAAAATAAAATTTTAAAAAAATAAGAAAAAAAGACTTTGTAGTAAGTTTAAAGCTTGATAGTTCAAGTTCTTCATTTTTTCCTTCAGTATTTTTATTATTTAAGATTATTTTAGCTAGATGCTCAATATCAAGAAAACAAAGATTTTCACCTCTGGGCCAATTGACAACATCATGCTAAATGGTGACAAGATTGAGATTTATAATATCTTTAGTGTGCTGGCTCCATAATCAATACTCATGGTACTAGCAACCAGGAAATTAAAAAAAATATTGCATTAGGAAAGTGTGTTGTCAGAGACTTCTCAAAGTACTGAATAGCAACAATGTCAGTCTGGAAACTAAGGTGCACCTGATCTAGACCATAGTCTTTGAAAATACTTGCAATCCATCAGAAAGAATTGATGCCTTTCAGCTGTGCTGCTGGAAGAGAGTATTGAATATTTCATGGCTGCTAGGAGAAAAAATGGGTTCGTCCTAGAAAGGGTGAGACCAATTTGCTCTTTTGAGGCAAAGATTCTGAAGCTTCGTCTGACATACTTTGGACATGTTGCGAGGAGGGACCAGTCTTTGGGAGGCTGTTGGGGGGAGGGAGGGACAGTGCAAGAGAGGAAGATCCTCAATGAGATGGATTGACTCAGTGATGGGGTAATGGAGATAGGTGTGCCAGAGACAATAAGACTGGAATAGAGAAAATAAGATTAGAGTAGGGTTTAGAGCTGTTGTACATAGGGTTGCTATGAGTCGCAGGCAACTCGACCACACATAAGAACAACAACAACAACTATTTTCATATCTTTGGGGTAGAGAAATCAAGACTGTTATATATAATATATACTAAATACATATCTATAATTCAAATATTGTATATAATTTGGACACTAAATTATTTCATTTTATTCTTTTAAATTGTTTTACTTTTATAATTTATGTCCATTAAACAATCCTGCACATTAATTAATATGTGTAGTAGCTTTATTTAGAATTGTTAGAACTAGAAAGCAACTAATGGCCCTCCAATAGTTAAATGGATAAACAAACATTGGCACATGCATGAATATAATGGGATATTATCCAGTTATAAAAATAATGGAGTAATCAGGCTACAAAAAAAAAAACAACAAACAATAAAACACAGTAGAATTTAAAATGCATACCAAAAGCTGAGACAAATTGGTCTTCAAAGGCTTATTCTTTGGTCTTTTTCACACCAACTATATGACATTCCAGGAAAAATCAAACCAAAGAGATAATAGAAAGATCAGTGATGGTAAAAGATATGGCAAAAGATATCTAAGCAAGGAGATGATTAAGGAAGGGAGGGGTGGGGAGCCCAAATAAATCATGTCACAAGTAAATGCTTAACAATGTGTTTGTGCATAGTTAGGGAGTAAATAAGACTGATTAATTTTCAGCCCTCTCTTTTAAGGTCTCTCTTGTAATAATCTACTCAAATATTTTTAAACATTTAGAAAAATCTAAGCTTTGCATGTCTTCCCCAAAACTCTACTGGTGTAAATATTGTTTAAAGTAACTCTCGTTAAATGTTCAATTTCTCTAGTAAGTACAAACAGCTTTGCTATAATGTTGACTATACACATGGACCTCACCTGATGGACTAAAAAATGAATCATATTGGTTACATTTGTGGAATCATCGAAGCTCGATGTCAACTGTGTAAACCAGATGCTGACTGTGAAATAGACCAAAGTTACTCATGTGCAAGTTCAAATGAAAGCTAATTAAAACCACAAGAATCAAAATATGGTTTGAGTGTATCTCACCTGAATTTAAAAACCATCTCAAGAACACCTTTGAGACATTAAACACTAATAAATTAAAAAAGACCAAATGAGATATGAGGAACTTTCAAGAATAACATCCATGAAGAAAGCAAAAGGCCAGGTTGTTATTGTTGTTGTTATGTGCCCTTGAGTTGCTTGCGACTCATAGCAACCCTATGTATGTCAGCCCTAAACTCTGCTCTATCCTGTGTCAATCGCACTGCCTCTGACCCACCCATCCCAATTACCCCAGTCACTGAGTCAATCCACATCATAGAGGGTCTTCCATTCTTGCGCTGTCCCTCCACCCTCCCAAGAATGATGTCCCTCTCCAAGGACCTATCCCTCTTTACAACATGTCCAAAGTATGTCAGAAGAAGCACCAGAATCCCGAGGAGGAGGCTGGTTTAACCCTTTCCAGGATGAATCTGGGTTTTTTTTCCTAGCAGCCCATGGTACATTCAATACTCTTCTCCAGCACCACAGCTCAAAGGTATCAATTCTCCTTCTATCCTTCCTAGTCATTGTCCAGCTCTCTGATGCATAACAAGTGATTGCAAAAACAATAGCCTTTAACAGATGGACCTTAGTCTCCAGAAAGACACTATTGCTCTTAAGTACCATGGAGAGGTTCCTAACAGCAGACTTTCCCATGGCAATATGTCTTTTAATTTCCTGGCTACTGTTGCCAAGAGTGTTGACCATGGAACCAAGCAAACTAAAGCTGTGAACAATTTCAATCTCTTCACCATCCATCCTGATGCTGCCAATTGGTCCAGTGGTGAGAATCTTTGTCTTCTTGACATTGAGCCTCAATCCATACTGAAGCCTGCAGGAGATAAATAAAATACACAAATGGATATCTGAAGAGACTCAGAAAATTGCTTTAGAAGGTAAAGATCCAAAAGCAAAGGGGAGAAATGTTGAAATAAAGATATGAACAAAAATTCAAAGGGTATCTCAGTAAGAAACCAAGTATTATCATGAATTGTGTAAAGAACTAAGTCAGAAAATCCAAAGAGGAAAAACTCCCTCATCATTACTCAAAATGAAAGAACTGAAGAACAAATTCAAGGCTCAAGTTACAATACTTAAAGATGTTATGGGAAAAAAATTTGAGTTGTTCAGGAGTCATTAAAAGAAAATGAAAGGGATATACAGAATCACTGTACCAAGAAGGACTGGGAGGCAGAATTAAGTCCAAGGAATTGATGGAATACCAAGTGATATAGTTCAACAAACTGATGCAGGCCAGGATGTGCTCAGTGGGTTGCTTTGGGAAACCTTAAGTACAGCTACCTACCCAACTGGCTGGAAGATATGCATATTTGTTCTCATTGCCAAAAAAGTGATCCAATAGAGTGTGTGAATTATTGAACAATATCACTAATACTACATGCTAGCAAATTTTTTGCTGAAGATTATTCTGAAACTACTAGACAGTATATACACAGAGAACTGCCAGAAATACAAGTAGAATCTAGAAGAGTAAGTGGTACTAGGATGACAACAGAGTACCAGAAGGATGCTTATTTGCATTTCATCATTTTCCAAAAGAATGTGACTGTATGGATCACAACAAATTGTGGCTAACATTGAGATGAGTGGGAATCCCAGAACACTTGATTGTGCTCATGCAAAACCTGTACTTAGACCAGGAAGCTAAGAGAACAGACAGGTCTGTACTGTTGTTATTGTGTGTCGTCGAGTCCTCTGTAACTCATTATGACCCCATGTACAACATCTCTAAACCCTGCTCTGTCCTGTGCCAATCTTACTGTCTCTGACACACCTACCACCTTACCTCAGTCACTGAATTAATCAATCTCATTAAGGGTCTTCCTCTCCTGAGCTGTCCCTCCACCCTCACAAGCATGAAGTTCCTCTCTAAGTCCTGGTCCCACCTTGCAACATTTCCAAAGTATGTTAGATGATGCTTCAGAATCCTTGCCTCCAAAGAGCAGCCTGGCTTCACCCTCTCCAGGGCAAATCTGTTTTTTTTCTCTTAGCAGTCCATAGTATATTCAACACTCTTCTCCAGCATCAAAGCTCAAAGGCATCAATTCTCTTTCTATCATCGCTAGTCATTGTCCAACTCTCTGATGCATAGCAAGTAATGGCAAAGACCATGGCAGGTATCAGGCACACCTTAGTCTCCAGACTGACATCATTGTTCTTCAGTACTTTGGAGAGGTCCCTGACAGCAGACTTTTCCAATGCACTATGTCTTTTAATTTCCTGGCTGCTGTAAGGGAAAGAGTAAAACCAGGTTGATCCTTGGACACAAGGATTTTAAAACTCCATCTCACATACTTTGGGACCAGTTCTTGGAAAAGAACATCATGCTTGGAAGTGTAGAGAGAGGAGAACCTAGGAAAAGATGGATTGGCACAGTGACTGTGGCAGTGTGGGCAGGTGTATCAGAAATGGTGAGGTTGGCTCAAGATAGGGCAAGTTTCAGAACCATTGTAACAATAACACTCTGCTATGCTGTCCTCAGATAGCTCCTTATCAGTACAAAATGGATAACATCTTTAACACTAGTATTTTTCAGGAGAGGAGAACAAGTGTGGAACATTAAGTGAAGAATTATATTTTTGTAGAGATGAAAATATTTGTAGAAATATTATACAAAATATATTTTCCCAAACTAAACTTACTATTTACTTTTTTTTTTCATCTCACATGTCAAAAATCTTGAGTTTCTTGATGTCAGAAAGTACGGCGTTCACTTTATTACCAGGTTTAGAGACAAATAAAAGTCTTGGAATAGCTCTTTTACACTTGATTCATTCATTTTTGTCAATTTGAAACTGACTCATAGCTCATTCTGCATTGAGTGTTTGATGCTGTGCATCACACAGAAGGAGATGAGCTGCCTTTCTCCTGAAGAGCTGTTGGTATAGTCAAATCACCAGAGAGGTACGTACATCTTTAGGTTAGCAACACAACTCTATGGACTATTCCACCAGAGCTCCCGTTCAGAAGTGACTCATGCCCTAATTTTTCTGAGTTCTCTACATTTGTTAGGTTCACCTCCCTCAGCGATGAGGAAAGCCAAACTTGGAGTGCTGGTGTTGTTACAATATAACTAGAATGGGCTCATACCTAAGCTCAGCCATGAACATGTAGAACCAACAGAAAATACCAAGAATGAGGTCAAATCAATGTATAGAAGAAGATCATCTAAATAGGCTTAAAAATTAAGGAGTGCATGTGTTAAGGCAGTGCGTTAGAAGATAGCATAGACCTCCGTGTCCTGCTCTCGGTGTTTTACACAAATCTTTTGAATTTCATGGTTGTGGCTCCTTGCTGCTTTCTTAGCCCAGAGCCACTCACCTCTGCTCTATATCCAAAATGCCTCTTTTTGACAAGCTTACTCTGAAAAGCTGGATGGAAAAGAGAAGGGAATTAAAAAACCCAAACAAAAAACCCAACCAACCACAACCACAACAACAACAACAAAACCGCCATAGTACATCTCAGAATGGGCGGGGGGGGGGCGGGGGGGCTGAAACTGAGTGGAGGAGGGAGTGGAGGAAGAGGGAAATCTAACCTCTGTAATCTTGGGAGGGGGGTACCCGTGGCTGTCTCTTTTCCATTGGCTGTGCCTGGGATAAGACCTCTGGTGGCATAGGGTTCTCCAGGGTGAGGAAGGGAAGTGTCAGAGAGCAGATGGTGAAGTAAATTCCAAACTTATACCTTTGAGGCTCTAGGGTTTCAGGGAGCTGGGGAGAAGGAGCTCAGGCCACCAGGAGGGATAGGACCAACAAGCGAGCTGCAGCAGGGAGATGACAGCTCAGAGGATGAGGACAAGGAGTGGATGGCACTGGTGGTGCACCTGGGCGGGTGTGACCTGGCTGGGATGCCCAGATGAGTTTTCCCAGAAAGTCAGGATAATTCAGCAGTCCATTGTCAAGTTAGAGATTCAAGTCATGGATTTGGAGAAGTGCAGGTCACGCGTGGCCACACCCCTTCCCAAGGAAAGTATGAAGCTGGACTTGCAGAACCTATATGAAGAGATCAGACAACTGGGGAGGGAAATCTGCACACAGCTAAAAGCCATAGTGCCCCAGAAGGAGGAAGATAATGAGAATTGTAACTTGGTCAACAGGAGGCTAAGAAACACCCAGCATGGATCCTATCTCAGCAATCGGTGGAGCTCATCAGCAAATGCAACTCAACACAATTCCAGTACCAGGAGAAGAATCACGAAAGCTGGGATGGTGTCTGATTAGGAACTGGAGTAGATGAGCGAGGTGTTCCTGTTCAATATACTGAAGCATACCCAAGTGACCTTGCAGGCCCTAAATGAGATTGTTGCCTGGCACAACCAGATCCGGCAACTAGAACGCAGCATCCGTGAGCTTCATGACATCTTTTCTGGCTACTGAAGTGGAGTCGCGGGGGAAGAAGAACATCCTGAGCTCCACTGTCCAGACAAAATTTGATGCTTGGGATGGCAGCTTTGATTCCCTGGATTTTGATTATCTGGTTGTTCTTCTTATGAACATTAAATTATATATATGCTATTGAGAATAAGAAAGAAGTGTAGCTCTACATCTATTGAATATCTGGTCAGGGAGTGTTAAAAGATCTTAGCGAATTGTGTAAGACTTGGTAATATCAAAGAATTCTTTCATTCACAATTAAAAGGGATTGAGTCACATATTCATTTGCTCATTCATAAAATGTCTGTTAGATCACTTCATTTATCAGACATTTTGCTATAAGCACGCAGTACACTGAAGTGAAAGGGATAAATAAAATTTATTTTGTGCTCTTTAAAAGCTTATTATTTACAGGGAGGAGTTAACACAGTGTAAAGGTAATTGGATTTAATCTTGAAAGTAAAGGGACAGGATTCCAAGGTTAGATGGCAACTGAACAGTAGTAGTCAGGAGTCTCCGTAAGGAGAGAAAATTGCTACGGAAAGCACCTGCACTTTGCCTTTGGGATCGAAATAAGAAAGTCACACATGTAATTATCCACTCCAGAATCTGGCCTGATATCACTATTGCCATCTGAATCAAATAGCTTTATCAAGGTTTTCGTGCTTCAAATGAATCTGTATCCTGATTATCATGTAGGGGAAATAATTATGAGAGAAAGAAGGGAATTAACATAACGTTTATTAGGTGTTGAGTGTTTCCTCTTGAATTGTTGTAATTAGTTATCATAAAGTTGGCTTGGGCTTTGGTGACCTCATACACAATGATATGAAACTAAGCCTGCTCACGTCACCTTGGTATGTATGAACCACAGTGCATTTTAAATATCTTCCAACATAGAGTGTTCACCTTTTGCTACTATATCCAACAATTTGCAGGTTTCATCAATAGAATTGTTTTGGGCTAATTTTTAAAATTAAATCACTAGACTTTTCTGCTTAGTCTATCATAGTCTGAAAGCTCCAATGAAACCTGCATACTGTGGTTGACCTTGCTGGTATTTGAAATCTTGATATCATAACTTTCAACATCCTAGCAACACTCAACCTATCTCAATATGACATACTGAGAGATGGTGATGGTCTTTAACTACAGGGTGTCTAAATCAGTCTCTTGTTCTCTGGTTGCAAGGAATAACTGCTTTAAACATGAGATATTTGGTTTCGGTTAAGAAACCTACCAGAGATACACACAAAAATTTTGTGCTAGAACTTCCTATGGAAGACAAACTAGTGCCTTACGAAATAAATGCCTTTAACTGAGGAGGACCTGAAGTGCTTGCTGCAGAAGGTCAAGGACTGCAGCCTCTATATGGACTGAAGCTCAACAACAAGAAAACAAAGATTCTCACCACTGGGCCAATTGGCAGCATCAGTATGGATGGTGAAGAGATTGAGATAGTTAACAGCTTTAGTTTGATTGGCTCCACAATCAACACTCTGGCTAGCAGCAGCCAGGAAATCAAGAGATTAATTGCATTGGGAAAGTCAGGTGTGAGGGACCTCTCAAGAGTACTGAAAAGAAACTATGTCAGGCTGGAGACTAAGGTGCACCTGACCCGGGCTATAGTCTTCGCAATTTCGTGCTATGCATCAGAAAGTTGGACAGTGAATAGGGTTGATAGAAAGAGAATTGATGCCTTTGAGCTTTGGTGCTGGAGAAGAGTGTTGAATATACCATGGACTGCTAGGAGAACAAACAGGTTTGTCCTGGAGAAGGTGAAGTGGAGAGCTCCTTGGAGGCAAGGACTCTGAGGCTCCATCTGACATACTTTGGACATGTTGTGAGGACAGACCGGTCCTTGGAGAGGGACATCAGAGGGACAGCGCAGGAGAGGAAGGCCCTCTATGAGATGGATTGATTCAGTGACTGGGATAATCGGGATGGGAGTGTCGGAGACAGTGCAATTGGCACAGGACAGAGCGGAGTTTAGGGCTGTTGTACATAGGGTCGCTATGAGTCGCAAGCGACTCGATGGCACATAACAACAACAACATATTGTGCAGGAAGTTGGGGTGTGGGGTCCTGTCAGGATGTGATCTGACCTAGCGTTTTATCAGGATCTGGTCATCTAATTGCCTGTCAAGATATGGTGAGGACATTGTCAGGCTTCCTCAAAGGAATGGTCAGGCCTGAGGATCTGCAGCATTCTTCCTCCAATTATCCCATGAGATTTCCTTAGAGTTGGGAATATGCAGTGTGAACAGAGACAGATATAATTCTACCTTGTTTTAAGTGAACTTACAAGTCACTGTTCTGTGAGTGTTCAGAGGGGGAAAAGAAAAACATTTGTGAATGAAACATTTTGTTATGTACTCTGGAGTAGGAACCTAGGAACCCATGCATAGCTGACCCTTCAGTGGCAGGTTTTCAGAGGCAGTTAATCTCTTGAAAGGAGATTGCCCATCCTTCTCCCCCTAAGAACTACTAATGGCCTTTGGGCTTGTAGTGCAGCCTCTTGCCACTATGCCACCAGAGCTAGTAAAATAAGTTTTCTTCTCAAATTTGGTAAAGAAAATAAATATATTATGATCAGATGACAGAGTTAAAATTAACTCATTATTTGAAAACTCTCCTTAGTATCAAATGGTAAAAGTCATAATTATTTAGAATATTTAAAAATAAAATATTACGCCTTTCTCCTACTAATATACACACATTCAATGATTTTAGCACTTCTTTTAGAAATGTGCTTTAGCAGATGTTACTCTACAAAATCTCAATACCTTAAATGCCGTTATCAAGAGAGCCAAGTAGTACTGAGAAAGAAGGGTATCTAGAATTTTATTTCATTGTTTAGTGGATTATCATCAGTTAAATAAACAGTTCTTCTTGTTTTTATAATATTCACTACTACTGCAAAACATAAATTATCACAGTGGTAATTTAAACCATTGTTTATTTTAGTAATTCTGAGCAGATCTTTAAAATCCTCTATAATTAACATTTACAGTATATGATGTTAAAGAAAAGGAACTTGTCCTCCAGTGACCTGCTGCTGTTTTTGGGTGCCTTGAGTTGGCTCCAACTCATAACAACTCCATATAAAATAAGAGAAAACCCTGTGTCTATGCCATCTTCACAGAATCTGCTGTGTTTAACCTCATTATTGCAGTCACTGTGTCAGCCCAACTCACTGAAGTGCCTCCTCCCCTTGCCGACCCTCAACTATCCAATAGTGCCCTTCTCCATTGACTGATTTCTACTTTATCTGTAATATTAAAATATAGAAAATAATCCAATTATCCATAAATAACGTATAGAATATAGTAGTAGACTACATCTCTCTGTCAATCTCTCTCTGTGTCTTGTTTTTTGGTTTTTTTGTTTGCTTGTTTTTTATGTTTGTGTGGGCGTGGTGAAACTAAAAACGTTCTAGAATAATTGTTGTTGTTGTTGTTATGTGCCATCGAGTCGTTTCCGACTCATAGCGACCCTATGCACAACAGCCCTAAACCCTGCTCTATCCTGCGCCAACCGCACCGCCTCTGACACACCCATCCGGATTACCCCAGTCACCGAATCAATCCATCTCATAGAGGGTCTTCCCCTCCTGCGCTGCCCTCCACACTCCCAAGCATGATGTCCCTCTCCAAAGACCCGTCCCTCCTGGCAACATGTCCAAAGTATGTCAGACGAAGCCCCAGAATCTTTGCCTCCAAGGAGTAGCTTGGTTTAATCCTCTCCAAGATGAACCGGTTTGTTTTCCTGGCAGTCCATGGTACATTCAGTACCCTTCTCCAGCACCACAGCTAATAGAAGAGAAAATTATCTCTATTATCTCTGTGGAGAGAGTAGCTGGGAATACAGGAATTGGAAAGAAAATGTTTCTAAAATTGCTCATTTGCAATTTAATTTTTACTTGCTTCTTTTTAAAGAGTAAAATTTTAAGAGTAGTATCATATTGGAAGATGGGAAAAGTCTTGTTTAATTTAAAAATTGAAGAAGGAGAAGAAATAAGGTGGTGGAAGCCTGGTGAGGCACTGCTTGAACTTGTTCTCTATGATTTCTTCATTTCTTGAGTCCATCTACTGTTGTCTCTGGAGAGTCAGATGGTGCAAGTGTGGGTACTTTTACATCTGACTTTGTTTGTTGCACTGACAAAATTCAGCCATTGTAGTTTTTAAAGGCCAAGAAAAACAGTATATTTGGTGTGCTGTATAAAAAGGGGGGAAATTATAAAGAGTGGAAAATCAGTACAGATAGCAGGGCAGGTCCTTCCAAACTCCAAAATGGATACATCCTGCAGGAAAACCTATACAAATTGCAATATTAAATTGTATATTTCACATCAAGGTGTTAAACAAGGTTGTCAGTAATTTTGCTTCCTGATTTCCATGATATGAAAGACTTTTAATATGGGGAGAAAAATCTTACATCCTAATCTTATCAGAAATACAGGATATTCAGACACAGGAAAGAAGCAAAAACAATAGATGTTAGCTACTAAGGCAAAAATGAGGGTTAATGAGGATAGAAATGTAAATGAAGCAAGCCATAAACTTCTGTCCTTTTGTTCATTAGTGTTAATTCCTTTTAAAATGCTAATGTTGTATGTGCATAACAAAGAAGTCTCACTAGGGAGTTTGGGGTGAAATTCAGAGAAGGAACTATGCAGATTTTCTGCAAAATAATTTATTGACTTGATGGTAGGACTTTTGTGAGTCCTGAACTGGCCTGCCCCAAGGCCCACCTTTCCCAAGCTTTGCCTAGTCCCCTCATCATTTTGACCAGAAAGACCAAAGCCTATATGCACAAAGGCATGGACCTTTGCCCAACCTTGCAACACGGCTGTCTGTAGACTTGCTGGCTTGATCCACAGGCAAGTCAAAACTTGCACCATTATCTGACAGTATGTATGCTCATCCTTAGGGCATGATCTCAGAAGTAAAATCACTTGCCTGTTTTACATATTGGGGAAGTGATTTAATGTTGCTCTTCTTAATAGTTTAGATACATATACGTGTCCTTGTTTATTGTTTGCCTTTATGAGCATAGATAGCATTTGTGTGTCAAATACTGTACTAAAGTGGAGGTCTTCTGAAACCCTATGAAGAACAAAGCAAAATTAATTACCTCATTAGACACATAAAGCACTGGAGGTTGGACTCTCAAGTTGGAAGAAACTAAAAATGAGGAAGATCATTCACTAATAATTAGAATGTGAAACATACAAACTTTGAATTCAAGAAAACTGAATATTGTAAAAAATTAAATGGAACACCATGCTGTTCTTATTCCCTCTGACCTTTTCACACAGACGCTAATGGCCCTGTGCTCCAATGTCTGTTCCACCCCACTCCCCTTTAGATATTGGTGTCAGAAGGAGTGGGATCCATTGCTTCAGACTCATAGATATATGGTTTGTTTTTGAATAAGGTTTGTTTGTTTGAATATGGGGCTTAGGAAATTTACATTTAAAAGAGAAGAGAGGGAGAAAACCAAAACCTTACTGTTGCTGCTATTGAGGGGGAAACACAAAAGAGTATGAAAATGAACAAAAAAGATTCTAAAATTTTCTTTAAAATCTATGTATGATGCTTCCCTTCCCATGTGGCATAATACTATGTTAAAATATATTGGAAAAATAATTGTTGTTGTTGTTGTTGTCGTCTGCCATCCAGTAATGCTAAGATATACTAAAAATAATGATTACGGTTTTAGTTAATTTAATGACAACACATAGTAAAAAGATGATTAAGGATTTTGTTAATTTGGCAATTGTAATTGTAATTAGAGGGAAAATGTGAGTCAATTGGATAGTTTTAGGTATTCAAAATGATACTTAATTTGTCCTAAAAGAATACTTAAGGTAGTAGAATTTGTAGCAGAGTGTAGAGCTTAAGAAAGATTAAGTCTCACCTGGTACTCTGAGGAGAATTACATTTGAAAGTTGTTGCTGTTTATAGTTATGTGCCATCGAGTTGCTCGAATTTCAAAACCATCTCAGGAACAGGTTTGAAGCCTTGAGAACCAATGAGCATAGATCAAATGAGCTGTGGGAGGATATCAAGAAAATCATCCATGAAGAATGAATGCAAAAGATCATTACAAAGGCTGAAAAAGAAGAAAAAACCAAGATGGATATCAGATGAGACTCTGAGTATTGCATTAGAGAGCTGAGAAGCCAAAGATAAAGGAAGAAACCAAGAAATCAAAGAGCTGAACAGAATATGTCAAAAGGCAGCTTGGGACGACAAAGAAAGATGCTATAATAAAATGTGCAGAGAGCTGGAGTCAGAAAAACAAAAGGGCTGAACTCACTCAGCGTTTCTTAAGCTGAAGGAGTTGAAAAATAAATTCAAGCCAAGGATGGCAATATTTAAAGGTAGTTTGGGGAAAATGTTAAATGATCCAGGAAGTATCAAGAGAAGATGGAAGGAGTACACAGAGTCACTGTATCAGAAGGAATTGGCTGACACAGAGGAATTTCATAAAACAGCATATGAGCAAGAGCCTATAGTGATGAAGCAGAAAGTTCAAATTGCTCTGAAGGAATTGGCAAACAACAAGACTCCAGGAGTTGACAGCTTACCAATTGATTTATTTCAACAAACAGACACTGCCCTGGATGTGTTCACTAAGTTGTGCCAGGAAATCTGGAGGACAGCCAACTGGCCAACTGACTGGAAGAGATCGATATTTGTTCCCATTCCAAAGAAAGGTGACCCAACCGAGCATGAAAATTATCGAACAATATCATTGATATGACATTTGAAAATAGACAAGGGGAAAAATACTTTTGCAATAAGACTAAGAAAAAGCTGATGAATATACATAATTCATGGTGACCACCTGGGTCTACTTGATAAGAGAAAGGAGGAAGCATTAAGATTCCCTTTCCAGAACTTAGAGTTAAAGGAAGCTGTTGTTTTAGGAAGTGGATGCCACTCCTGCTTCCAACATCATTATCATCTATATTTAAGGAAATATGTACATCAGTTGCTTTACTCCTATGTTATAATCTCCCCTTTTCAGTCAATTTTTAATTTTTAATTTTCCCAGTCCTATCAAAAAAGTACTCTGCAGAAATAAGCCTGCCTTTTTTTTTTTCTGAACCATTTCTGTTACAGATAGTGAATCTGCAGTCTATAAAGAAAGGTCCAATCCAGAGGAAACCATCAGGTCATAGCAATCAATACTAGTTCATGGAATGAAATATCTTCTGGTTGGTCTCTAGTCAACATATCCCCAGTCATCCTTGGCTAGGTCAAAATGGGTATCAGCTGCAAATTCAGTTCTCCACACAGGCTGGTCTCCTCACTCAGTCTCAGCCCAACATGGGCTAGGTTAATACATCAGGTATCCTCAGGACTAATGCTCCACAGACCAGGGGTCCTTCCTGTTTCATTTATCCATTCATCATGTTTGGTGAACAATGATGAAGGAACAAGTCCAAAATGTTCCTGTCTCTTCATTACTGCATGGCTCTCACGTTTACTGGCCATGGATGTCTGAGGATATGTTGACCAGAGACCAACCAGAAGATATTTCTTTCTATGAGCTAGTATTGATTGCAGTGACCTGATGGTTTGTTCTGCTTGTTTCTTCAAAGTACTTGTACCCATTTTGAATAATATTGCATGAGTTTCTTGGTTTTCAATGCAGCATAGTATTCCATTGTGTGAATATACCAGAGCTTCTCTATCCATTCATTTGTTGATGGGCACTTAGGTTGTTTCCAACTCTTTGTTATTGTGAACAAAGTTGCAATAAACATGGGTGTACATGTATCTGCTTGGGTGGTGGTTATGGTTTCCTTAGGGTATAGTCCCAGCAGAGGAATTGTTGGGTCAAATGGTATTTCTATTTGTAACTTTTTGAGAAAGTGCCATACAGCCTTCTATAGTGGTTGCACCATGCTTCCATTATTCTTAACGCTGCCTGCAGACTGTTCTCACTTCAGGAAATGTTAAAAGAAACAAAACTTTTTGATTTTTTGACCTCCTTATAGACGTAATTAAACAGGATGTCTAAAGAAAAGAGCTTAGACTTCCCAGGATCCTTATAAAGTTTCCTAGATGATTTCAGAGGCAATCATTGAACAGAACAAGAGACCACTGCATGTTTTGTGTAAAAAAAAAAAAAAAAAAAAGGAATGCATCAACATTGTATCATTTTACTATACTTCTTCAATCTGAATGCTGGGCTATATAAAGAACAACATGACATTAGGCTTGAATGATGATTCAATGATTAATGAAGAAGACTCATTAATAACTTGTGATATGCAGATGATACAACTTTACTCATTGATGATGCAAAGAAGATAGTCTTTAGTATAGTTTACACTTCAACATAAAACAAAAATTCTCACATTAGACTACTAAGTATCATGATAAATGAATAAAAGAGTGAAGTTGTCAAGGGTTTTGATTTATTTGGATCCACAATTAATGTCAGTGGGGTGGGGAACAACTGTCAAGAAATTAAAGAAAATACTGCCCTGGGCTTATCTGCTGCAAAGGTCCTCTTTATAGTGCAAAAGAACAAGAATGTCACTTTGAGGTCTAAGGAGCAGCTGACATAAGCCATAGTTATTTTCACATACCTCATAAACATGTGAAAGTCAGACAGTAAATAAGGAAGACTGAAGAAATAATGCCTTAAATTGTGATGTTGGTAAGAATCTTGAATAGACTGCCAATAGAACAAACAAATTTGTTTTAGGTGAAATGCAGCCAGATTGTTCCTTAGAAGACTTCTTCTTACATACTTGGTCATGTTTTAGGAGGCTCCTGTACCTGGAGAAAGACATCATGCTAGGGTAAATAGAAAGTCTACCAAAAATAAGAGTCTGAATAATATAGAGTAAAATTAGAGTAAAAGCAATTTCAAAATTGGCTCAAGCACAGCAAGGATTATAAGGATGATGAGGGATAAATTAGTATTTCATTCTATTGTAAATAATATTGACATGAGGAAAAGCTAACTTGATGGTACCTGAAGACAACCACCTGTGATTCCAGATTGGATACAAGATTAAGAAATATTTTTAGCTCTAGTTTGTTTGTTTGTTTGTTTGTTTTTATTCTGCAAGTTTTATTGTAACTGGACAGATCTTCAGGAATTACAAACAGGACAAGAGTGTTTATGGATTTATGGACAAATACAGTTATCAATTTTTAGATTTTAATGGACAGTTTTGTACTTCTTGACAGTTAATTTCTAAATGCAAGAACCTTTTCAAGTGATCTTTTGAAACATGGAAAAGGAAATTAGATATTAACTGAACATTTACTATGGGATAAATAGTTTGCACATGACAGTGACAAAAATCACAAAGTACCATTAACAAACATACAATTTTGGAATCCATCTCCAAGGATTTGGATTTGAAGAGTTTAGGAATTTGGCCTAGGAATTTACTGTGAAATGAATGGTATAAAGACTATATTCTGAAAAATATTTAGTAGACATTTTCAAATATCTAGGTATCTCTACCCCAAAGGAGATGAGATAGAAGTGAATATGGAGTGAGTTTTTCTTTTTCGGGGCTCTGTTGTGCTGTGTAGGGAACTCTGGTGTCCTAGTGGGTAAGGAGTTGCTCTGACAATCCAAAGGCAGATGGTTTGAATCAATCAGATGCTCCATGGGAGAAAAATGGGTGATGGGCAATTTCAGCTAGTGAGATTTATAACTCTGAAAATACACTGAAGGGACTTCAGAAGGGATCTATTTTTCTCTATTATGATTTTAAATATATTTTTGTTGTAGTTATGTGCCATCAAGTCACCTGCGACTCATAGCAACCCTGTGTACAACAGTCCTAAACCCTGCTCTATCCTGTGCCAATGTTATTGTCTCTGACACTTCTACCCCATTGCCCCAGTCACTAAATCAATCCATCTCATCTAGGTCTTCCTCTCCTGTGCTGTCCCTCTACCCTCCCAAGCATGATATCCCTCTCCAAGAACTAGTCCCTCCTTGTAACATGCCCAAAGTATGTCAGAGGAAGCCTCAGAATCCTTGCTGCCAAGAAGCAGCTTGGTCTCACCCTCTCCAGGACAAACCTGTTTGTTCTCCTAGCAGTCCATGATATATTCAATACTCTTCCCCAACAGTTTTAAATCAAGAAAGGAGTAGTATCCTTACTCTATATCCATTCAATCTGTATGCTGAGAAAATCATTCTAGAAGCTAATCTATATGAAGAAGAATGTGGAATCAGGATTAGAGAAAGACACATCAACAACATGTATTATACAGTAGCTCTAGTTATAAAACATGATTAATTGTGATATTTAAGAATCAAATGACATAATAGATGGTAATGACACATGTTAACATCATCATGAGGTTTTGTTAAATTTAGACCCTGCTGCAGCATATAACAAGCGACAAAAAAATGTGTGTGTGAGTGTATGTATCAACTCATTGTTCAGTGTATTAGAGAATGGTGTAGAACTACTCCATAGGATTTTTCTAGTCTGTATTATTTGCAGGATAAAATTGTCAGATTATTTCACCTGCAAAAGTACTGTTGGATTAGAACTATTCACCTTTCTGTTATAAGGTGAGTGCTTAACCACTCTGTTATAGTTAGTACTTGTTATAGCGAAAGCAGCTCAATATATAATGGATATATTAGAAATTATTGTTGTGTTCTTAGGTGCTGTAGATTTAAATACGACCTATGAACTACAGATATAAACTTGCACTGTCCTGTCAAACTCTGTTATGCTCAAGCCCATTGTTGTAATCACTGTATCAGGTCATCTCCTCGAGGCTCTACCATTTTCTCTGATCCCAAACTGTCACAGCATGATGTCACTCTAAAAGGACGGGGTCCTCCTGAAACTGTACCCAAAGAAAGTGGGAAGATATTTCACCACCCTTGTCTTTAACAAAATCTCTGGCTGCACTTCCTTCAAGACGGAATTGTTTATTCTTTGGGCAGTCTGATGTATATCCAATACCCTTAATCAAAAGCACAATTTAAAGATAATTGATTTTTCTTCTCTCAAACTTAATTGTTCCAATGTTGAGATGCATAGAAATCAATGGACAATACCATAGCTTGGATTAGGTGAAGTTTAGTCTTTAAATGGATTTATTTGTTCTTTAAAACTTTGGAGAGGTCCTTGACTTTACAGATGCAAATTTGGAATTACCAAATTCCAGATTTCCCAAATGCAACGCGTCTTTTGATCCTTGACTGCTGCTGCTATGGATGGTGATTGTAGATTCAAATGCAATGATATCATTGACAGCTAATGTAATGTGGGATCTTGAATTAGATTCTGGCACACACACACACACCAAAAAAAAAAAGAAAAAGAAAAAAAGAAAGAAAGAAGCAAAGAACCTGATAAAATTCAGACCAAGATTTGTGTAGTTAATAATTTTATAAAAGTTTAAGAAGTATACTGAAACTCTCTCTACAAACCTTGCAGTATTTTTTAAGTTTAAATTAATTTGCAAATAAAACATTAAAGAATCAATGTAGTCTAACGTGTTGTCATATACAGACAAAAACATTTTTTTAAATGCACTAAATGCTACATTTCTGTTTATTACAGAAACTGATAAAGCTCATAAGTAAATTACCTGGAAGAGTGCCTTCAAAGAGAAACAAGGTCATTTCAACCTTGATCACATTGTGATCAGGCTAGAACAAATATTAAAGTAAATAAATTCATCTAGGTGGTCAAATTGATTAATATAAAAATTTAAGTTGAAATAAATTTACAGTATGAGAAACACCTGGAGGCGTCAGAGGCTTGTCAGAAGCTATTGTGGGAGTCCTCTGTGTTGGCTGTTCTTGGCTTGAGCCAGCGCTGCTTCTGGTTCTTGCTTCTGCTGGCAGCAGCAGGTCACTCTACTCCTCCCCACCTGTTTAGGGTCCGCCTTGGGGTTTGTTACCTGGAGGCGTGTCAGAAGCTATTGTGGGAGTCCTCTGTGTTGCCTGGTCTCAGCTTGAGCCCGCGCTGCTTCTGGCTCCTGCATTGATAATAATGGGCGACTGGAACGCAAAAGTTGGGAACAGTGAAGAAGAATCAGTAGTTGGAAAACATGGACTTGGTGACAGTAATGAAGCTGGAGATAGAATGATGATTGCATTTTGCACAATCAATGACTTATTCATTGCTAATATGTTTTTTAAGAGACATAAACATAGATTATACACATGGATTTCACCTGATGGTATGCATAGGAATCAGATCGATTA
>NW_006400130.1:1537887-1541000 GCF_000299155.1 Elephantulus edwardii
GTCAGAGGCAATGAGATTGGCACAGGACAGAGCACGGTTTAGGGCTGTTGTACATAGGGTCGCTATGAGTCGCAAAAGACTCAACAGCACATATCAACAACAACAACAACATAAGGAACACTGAGAAAAAATACAGTTCTTATCTTAAAATCAACTAGTTACGCCAAAAGTTCAATTATATGCAGATGAAAGCACGATCAAGTGTGGAGAAAAGCATATTGTTGTTATTGTTAGGTGCCCTCAAGTCAGTAATACTCATAATGATTCCTTAAACAACCAATCTGAACCCTGTCCTGTCTTGTGCCAATCTCACACTCAAACCTGTTCCTGTAGTCACTGTGTCAGTTCACATTGTTGAGGATCTCCTTCTCTTTCGTTGTTCCCCTTGACAGCAAATATTTCAATTCCTCTTCACTTTCAGTAATGAATGAACACTAAAATGCATAGACATTAATTTTTCTTCTATCATCCTTACTCATTTCTGAAAGTTACACTAAGTTGTTACTATTATTGTTATTTCCTTTCTAAAAAATGGCATTATGCACTTCCCTAGACCATGCATGTTATTTACATAAAAATACACTAATTAGCAATTTATGTATGATATGTAGTAACATAACCTTGCTTACTGAAAATGAAGAAAACTTGAAGTATTTACTGAAGTAGTACTTTCAGTAGGGATTATATTTCATGACAAAAAAAAATATTTAAAACTAAACTTACCAAGAACTAATGCCTTCAGTATGTTTTATATTTGAACATAAGAATATATGTTTACGACTGGACCATTAAGCAACCTTATGGTAAAGGGGAAAAAATTAAAGTTGTTGTCAAGAATTTAATTTTGCTTAAATAGAGACTATATAGTGCAAAGCAGAGTTACTCCATAAAGTTTCCAAGACTGCTAATTTTTAGGGGAGCAACATCTTTTAACATTTTTAACTTATTATACCACTGAATTTTGAGCCACTAACCCTTGAGATAGCAGCTCAGTGTTTTAACTACAGTACTATATGGGCTAAATTAACACCATCTTGATGTAGAAAAATAGTTGTATATCTTAAATTCAAGTGAGATAAATTGCTGCCATTATGTCCACAAATTGATCTCTCTAATAGGAAGACAGATTATCCACGAGGCTGGGCTGTATGAAATGTGTGACATCAGGATTGGTGGAAGATTCATAACAATCTTCATTATACAGATGACACAACCCTGCTTGCTAAACTGAGGAGGACTTGAAGCTCTTGCTGCAGAAGGTCAAGGACTGCAGCCTTCAATCAGGCTCAATATAAAGAAAATAAAGATTCTCATCACTGGGCCAACTGGCATCATCAGGATGGATGGTGAAGAGATTGAGATTGTTAAAAGCTTTAGTTTGCTTGGGTCCACAGTCAACACTCTTGGCCCCATCAGCCACAAAATGAAAAGATATTGCGATAGGAAAGTCTGCTAAGACCTCTCCAAAGTACTGAGGAGCAATGATGTCAGTCTGGAGACTAACATGCACCTGATACAGGCCATAGTTTTTGCAATCACTTGCTATGCATCAGAGAGCTGGTTTGCAATCACTTGCTATGCATCAGAGAGCTGGAGAATGACTAGGAAGGATAGAAGGAGAATTGATGTCTTTGAGCTGTGGTATTGGAGAAGAGTATTGAATATACAGTGGACTGCTAAGAGAATGAACAAGTTTGTCCTGGCAGAGGGTTAAACAAGCTTCTCCTTGGAGGCAAGAATTCTGAAGCTTTGTCTGACATGCTGCAAGGTGGTACCAGTCCTTGGAGAAGGACATAATGCTTGGGAGGATGAAGTGACAGCACAGGAAAGGAAGACAATCTATGAGGTGGATTGATTCATTGACTGGCGAAATGGGATAGGTGTGTCAGTGGAAACAGTGAGACTGGCACAGGACAGAGCAGGGTTTAGAGCTGTTTTACACAGGGTTGCTATGAGTTGCAGGCAACTTGATGGCACATAACAATAACAATAGGAAAATAGCTATATTGAGTTACATGTTACTCCTCAAGGAAGAAATAGGCACAGAATAGAAGTTATTGTTGTTATGTGCTCTCAGGTCAGAACTGATTTCTAGCTAATCCTCTAGTGTGTCCTCAAAGGCTATAAATCACATGAGAGGGGATTGCTCATCACAGAGTGGCTGGTAGTTTCAAATTATTTTCAGTTGGATTGGCAACAAAACTCTTCACCCATTGTTGTTACTCATAGGTGAGTTGAGTCAAATGACTCATTGCAACCCGACGAACAACAAATCTGAACTCTGTCCTATCCTATGCTATCCTCACAATCTCTCACTCATTTGAGTATATTGCTCCTGTCACTGTGTCAGTCCACTTGGCTTAGGACCTTCGTTTCCTCCAACTTTCCAATTAAGATATTCCTCTCCAAGGAATAGCCTCTCTAAGCAACATGCAAAACATATATGAGACAAATCTTTACCATCCTTGGCTCCAAGGAACGCTCTGGCTGCATCTTTTCCAAAACACATCTCTTTGTCTTTTGACATTCTGTAGATGGCTCCTTCGGGATTGCAGCATGCACTTTCTTGCCACTAGGCTACCAGAGCTCCCTCCCCATTTGATTTAATTGTAGATCAAATCCCCATTGAGCTGATGTAGCCAAAATACACTGTTTTAAAGTAAGGATTGTCTATTTCATTTGAATCTGTCTAAACTAATGCATGGCAATGCTGTAACATTAAAGTATTTGCTTGTTATTTTTTTAATAACAAATCTGGATACTTTATTGATGCTGTTAATATAAACATGAATCAGAATACTTTCATATATTGCTATTATAAACATAGAGGTAACTATATATAATTGGTTGCTTATAAGTAACGAATTTTGCTGCCATTGCAAAGATGTTGTTGTTGTTGTTATGTGCCATCGAGTCGCTTGCGACTCATAGTGACCCTATGTACAAGAGCTCTATACGCCCTTCTACCCTGTGCCAACCTAGCCATCTCAAACGCACTTATTCCCACCTCTCTAGTCAAAGAATCGATCCATCTCATCAAAGGTCTTCCTTTCCTTCGCCGTCCCTCTACTCTGCCAAACATGATGTCCCTCTCCAAGGACCAGTCCCTCCTT
>NW_006400130.1:1541661-1542536 GCF_000299155.1 Elephantulus edwardii
CTGCATAACACAGGTTGTGGATGATTCTTCCACCAATCCTGATGCCACATTCCCCTTCATATAGCCCAGCATCTCGGATGATCTGTTCTGCATACAGATTGAAAAGGTATGGAGACAGAATACATCCCTGATAAACCCCCTTCTTGATTTTGAACCATGTAGTGTCTCTTTGCTCTGTTCTGACAACTACCTCTTGGTCCGAGTATAAGTTTCGCATGAGCACAATCAAATGTTCTGGGATTCCCATTTTTCTCAGAGTCAGCCACAGCTTATTGTGATCCACACAGTCAAAAGCTAAGCAGTTTAAATCCACCAGCTGCTCCACAGGAGAAAGATGGGAAATATCCTCCAGTGCAATTTACTGTCCCTAAAAATGTACTGGAGGATCAGCTATGGTATGACACTCAATAACAACAACATAACAGTTCAGATTGTATAAGTCATTTTATTTTTTATTATCACATTCTATAAAATGAACTTTTAAAAAATAGGTTATTTACTCCCCTTTGAGCTTCCACAATTGTTTAGAAATCTCTTTCTCGGAAACTTAAGAAAGTAATAAAAAATTAAATTTCTTCTGTGAGTCAGCTCTTTAAATTTCAGAAAAATGCTGGGCATGAATCTGTTGATTTATTTTCTTTAACTAACTTACTATATTTAAATAAAAATATTGATATCTGTAAACATGTTTTTCCAGATACTTGGATGATGTGAGGCTGTGCCTTGTATTTTAATCAAACTAAGATTTGGATTTTAAAGTATTAAAGTAAGAAGTGTGAAGAGTGAAATATCCCAGTCACAAAAGGACAAATATTACATGATGCCACTGTTGTAGAATGGGACTGTCCTTGGGGTTAGGGAGACACTGAGTAAGA
>NW_006400130.1:1543031-1545119 GCF_000299155.1 Elephantulus edwardii
GTGGAAGCCCAAAATCTCTGTAAATGTTTATGAAAATTAATAAAATATAATTATAGAAAAATAGAAAAAAAATTAAATTATCCTTGGGAGACATAAACTGGAACAATTATGGCTAATATTATTAACTCAACTTCAGATACAGTACTGAGTTTTCAATGATAATGAAATTGGCAAAGCTTGAGTCCACCAAATAAGCGACTAAAGAGATAGTTATTTGCATTATGAACATCTTCTTAGACTTGAAAAAGGAAAATTTGGTTTAGGTTTTACAGAATGATTATTCAATAAAATGGATCTCTTCCAATGTATTTTAAAGGCTGGCATATGGATAATTCTACTTGAGAGAAAATTTAAGGAGTGTTGTGTATGCAAAAACTAGAGCAAGTAAGGCAAGACACTGGGGGAAATGGGATTGATTTTAGGGGAAATGTTAGTTACTAAGGAATTTAAACAGTAGTCAAAAAATGAACTCAAGCATATCATCAATTTTTAAGATGACATAGAACTGGGCAATATTTATTTCACACATAAAATGTTATCACAAGTCAGAGCCTGCTCAATGGAAATAGGCATTATATTATCTCTAAAGGGAAATTCCCCCCTCACTTAGTACCAAGAAATGCATGAGACTGTGAGCTCTACATGTGAACGGATATTAAGAGAGAGAGAGAAATAAAGTTCACATCTGCCTAACATACAAGTATTTTTGTCTTAGTTCAAGTGGTCTCTTGCTTCTTATAGCAGACAGTCAAGTTTCAGAGCCATGCTGTTTTCCACTGTATTTCTAAAAATTCATGCAAATTCTTGAAAATATTTTAATAATTTCTTCTGATTTTTCAGGAATTCGAATATAGAGATACAGATAGATAGACAGACAGATAGATAGATAGATAGATAGATAGATAGATATAGATGATGTTGATATAGACTTGATATTGATTACATATATTTTTTAATATATAAAGACAAAATTCTAGTTACTTAGAGCTGCAGTTAATTGAGACTACATATGAGAAAAAGCTATATATTTGTAGACAATCTCATATAATAACAATCTTACAAAATAAGAAAACTAAGAGACAACGTAGCTCTGGTTGCCTAGTGGCAAGAAGCTGTGCTGCAATCCTGAAGACATTCGGTTCAAGGCCACAAGCTGCTCCGCGAGAGAAGGATGGGCAAACTCTTCTCCTGTGATTAACTACCACTGAAATACTGCTGGAAGGTCAGCTGTGGGTTGGTTCCAACTTGACGGAAAATAACACCAACATAATTGATATTATAAAGAAAAGAGAAAATAAATATGCTGTCAATGGCAAGAAGCTGTTGTCCTCACAGAATAAAACATTTTGTGTTCTAAATCAGGAATTGTGTGTTTTAGGAATATATCCTTTCTCTGCATCCATGTAATCTGTATGCTGAGCAAATAATTTGAGAAGTTGGACTATATGAATAAGAATATGACTGGAGAAAGCAACTTGCATTATGCAGATAACACAACCTTGTTTGCTGAAACTGAAAAAGTCTTGAAGCACTTGCTATAGAAGATAACAGACTACAATAAGGAGTACATATCTACATCAAGAAAATAAAACTTTTCACCAATGGACCAATAGGCAGCATCATGATAGATGAAGAAAACACTTAAGTTGTCAACACTTAGATTTTATTTATATTTATTGTTCACCACCCACAGTAACAATAGTCACAAAATCAAGATACATGTTATACTGGGGAAATCTGCTGTGAAAGACCTCTCTAAAGGGTTAAAGAGCAAGGACGTCCATTTAGTAACTAAACTATACCAGATCTAAGGGATGATCTTTTCAATTGTTTGCTATGTATCTGAAAGTTGGACAATTAGTCTAGAGATAAAGATGATGGTAAAAGAATGAATGTCTTTGAATTGCTGTGTTAGAAAAGAATACTGTGCAACCAGGAGAAGATAAAGTAGATAAATGGGACCTTCTAAGAATCAAATCCCTATGCACCTCCAAAAACTTCTCCAACAGGGTAAAAAGGGAAGCCACAGACTGGGAAAAAATTTTTGGTAATGACATATCAGATAAGGGACCTATATCCAGAATTTAT
>NW_006400130.1:1545881-1551598 GCF_000299155.1 Elephantulus edwardii
GGGCTGTTCGCTTTATCTTGTACCCGGGTCAGGTGCTCTCCACGTTCTGCAGTGCCAGCCCTTTAGCACCCTTCTGGGCCCTTCACAGCCCCTGCCGGGTGAGCGGGTTGCCGGGCAGGCTGGCTCTGGATGGGCAGGCAGGCGGCCGCGCCTAGAGCATTTCTCGATTGAATCTGCCCGGCCAGTCGACGGGTGGGGTGCACGCTGCTTGGCGCCGCAGGCTGATCCAACCTCTTGCTCTAGGGAGCAGTGATGTTGAGCAACTCCGCGTCAGGGCCTTTGGCCCACGAGGCCAGCTCTGCACAGCTAACATTGCAGCAGACATCCATGCAAAAAGACCAAGAAAACATCAACCCAGAAAATGTGGCGCTGATCCAGCAACCCCGGACTCAAGCCCGCCTGGCAGTATTGAAGGCGGGGAACTCGCAGGGTCTAGCACCACAGCAGAAGCCGAAGACACGACGGGCTGCGCCTCTTAAGGATATTTCTGTAAATGATGAGAATGTGATTGTACCTTCCTGGAAAGCAAACAGTAAACAGCCTCCATTCACCATTCATGTGGATGAAGCAAAAGAAAAGACTCAAAGAAGGCCAGCTGAATCTAAAAAAATTGATCCAGAAGATGCCTTGGCTTTTAATTCAGCTGTTACTTAACCTGGAGCAAGAAAACCCCTGGTCTCCCTTGATTGTCCAATGGATGATAGTTTCGAGTCACCTCATACAATGGACATGTCAATTGTATTAGAAGATGAAAAACCAGTGACTGCTAATGAAGTACCAGACTACATTGAAGACATTCACACGTACCTTAGAGAAATGGAGGTTAAATGTAAACCTAAAGTGGGTTACATGAAGAAGCAACCAGACATCACTAACAGTATGAGGGCTATCCTTGTGGACTGGTTAGTGGAAGTAGGAGAAGAATATAAACTACAGAATGAGACGTTGTACTTGGCTGTAAACTACATTGACAGATTCCTTTCATCGATGTCTGTATTGAGAGGAAAACTTCAGCTTGTCGGCACTGCTGCTATGCTTTTCGCCTCAAAGTTTGAAGAAATATATCCTCCAGAAGTAGCAGAATTTGTATACATTACAGATGACACCTATACCAAGAAATAAGTTCTGAGAATGGAACATTTAGTTTTGAAGGTCCTTGCTTTTGATTTAGCAGCACCAACAATAAATCAGTTTCTTACTCAGTACTTTCTACATCAGCAGTCAGCGGACTGCAAAGTTGAAAGTCTAGCCATGTTTCTGGGAGGATTAAGTTTAATAGATGCCGATCCATACCTGAAGTATTTACCGTCAGTTGTTGCTGCTGCAGCCTTTCATATAGCACTCTACACAGTCAGGGGACAGAGCTGGCCTGTGTCTTTAGTACAGAAGACTGGATATACCCTAGAAAGTCTTAAGCCTTGTCTCATGGATCTTCATCAGACCTACCTCAGAGCACCACAGCACGCACAGCAGTCAATAAGAGAAAAGTATAAAAATTCCAAGTATCATGGTGTTTCTCTCCTCAAGCCTCCAGAGACATTAAATGTGTGAAAGTGAAGAGACTACTTTTGTTTTCCAAGATGTAAATCACTCAAAGTATATGATGTACAGTTTTTATTTGGTTTTAGTTTTACAAATCATTTCTGAATACAAATATGGTGGTCAATTACAAAATTATGGTCTCTATTTTTAAAATGGTTTTAATTTGTATATCTTTTGTACATGTAGCTAGTTTAGATTATTGGCTAATTCTATGTGGTTTTTATTAAACCAAATAATAATGCCAGCTATCAGGATTATTAATAAACTGATTTGGAAAATATAAAAAAAAAAGAAAGGGATATGTGATTAGGTATTTTTGTCATGATAGGAGTCTAGAGCAAAGGCTACATGGTGGAGTGGACCTGGGGGAGGGTTTGTAGAACAATGAAAGAATTTGTCTTTTACTCTTCCAAGAGAGTAGTGTCCTAGAGGGGAGGGTTGGGAGGGGAGAAAAGTGCAACAATGAATGAGTAGAAATCCAAAGTCTCTGTAAATTTTTACTGAAATTAATAAAAAAATTAAATTAATTTTTTTTAAAGAAAAGAATACTGAATATCTCACAGACTACTAATGAACAAACAAATCTGTCTTGTAGGACTTGAAACAAGGGCACAACTTGGAATCAAGGGAAATGAAACTTTCTCTCACACTCTTTAGGCAAGTTGTTAGGAGGGACAAGTCTTTAGATAATTATATCAGGTATAGGGGGCAGAAGTGGGATTGATGAGTAGACAAAAAGAGAAAGATCCTCAAAAGGATAGATTGTCATAGTGACTAGACTTGAACATATTAGAGATTTTGAGGATGATAGTATAGGATAAAGTTCAAATCTGTTTTTCATAAGGTCACTTATGAGTGGTGGAGGACTTGATGTCACTTAACAAGAGCAACAATCTGAAAATATAAGACATTCATAAGCTATGTCTGGGATAAGGAGAGAACTTTGGAGCTTTGAGGAGAAAGAATATTCCATTAGTCATAGTCTCAAAAAATCAAACTAAAAAACATACTGTCATTGAGTCAATTTTTACTATAGTGCCCTCACCCCCTTGTTGGGATTCTTAAACTGCAGGAAGAGACCTGCTGGTGGGTTTGAACCACTGAAGACATACAGATTTTTGGTTAGCAGCACACCACAGCACAAATAACAACAAAAACAAAAACACAAGTGAGACTTTACTGTTCTGGAAATAACTGAGAGCATTTTAAAAATCTCAACAACAGAAGTGACTCTCACCTTCAGTCCTTCACAGCTCAATAATCTTATAACATTACTTAAATCTTTTTACCTAAATTCCTTATCAGTGAAATTAATTTAACGATTACAAAGAAAATTTGTAAAGAATCATAAAGATATCAGGTATCCTCATGCATGCTCCTATTTAATCTGAACAATGGGAGAAGTAAAATCTACTAAAATGGAGGTAATTTAAAGGCACTAGCTATACATGCGAAAAGCACTTCAAATTGTAGAAACTAAGCATTTACAATATTATGCAGCTATTTTTTTATCCAGAAATCTTAATAAAATTGTTATTTTATTAATAAGATTATTTCTTGCTTTTATTTCTATATCCTAAGTGTGGAAGTTCTGCTTCTAGAATTCTATTCTTTGCTGAGTTTTTTGGTGGATTTCTTTTTATTTTTTAAGAAAACTGAGTTATTTAACACAGGGCTCACTGTCATTACAACTCTCATTTTTTTAAAGTGCCATTAACATTCCTTAGAATTGGACATTTCTTGAAATGAAATGAAGAATGTATTTTGAAGAGCTGAATTTTAAAGATGCCCTTTGGCAGAAGAACTGCATAGTTTTTCCATTGTGTTGATTCTTCTGCATATGCACCTCCATGTAGGCTCTAGCATCCTAGCCCCAGTACACCTTTCTGTCCCAGAGTCTTCTGTCAAGTGTCATAGTGACCAGACTATTGGTCACACAGACAGTACATTTTATTTCTTTTTTGTTTTTCCTGTGCATTTACGTGACATCTTTCTTTCAAAGAGTTTAATGCAAACATCACCTCTGGGTGATAATAGCATTTCCTTGGGTTTGTATAGCTTCAGCATTCCTTGGAAGCTTACAATATGACCTGATTTATTATTTCGTGAAAACTCTGAACAAACATTGATAGAAGTTTTGAAGCTAAGGAAACTGAGTTCTTAAAATTTGTAAGCACAGTTAGATCTTTTGTTTTTACTGTCATTCATCCTGTTATTCCAGCATCTAGCAGGTTTTTGATGACCATCATCTACTCCCTATTTTGGGAAAATTTTCCTGATAACCAAGATAAGGATTAATTAATCTCTAATTGTTTGCATTACTGTAGCAACAAGACCGTGCACCTGGATAGAGTAGGCAATTTGGTATGTTGTTGTTGTGGTTGATTGTCTTTGAGTTGAGCATGACTCATAGTGAGTGACCCTGTGAACAAAAGACCTGAAGCCTTTCTATAACTATCAACATTTACCAAAGTTCATAGAGTTTCTAGAGGCATGTTGTTTAGGAAGTAGATGCCATTCCTGCTTTCAAACCTGTCTTAAACTGGGAACTTCACCAAACATTGCCCACCATGGGTAACCGGTATGGCATTTGACACCCCAATGGCAAAATATTCAACATCACAGCAACCCCAGGTTACCTCAGTACAGAATACTGACAGAAGAATACCACTTAGAAGAATGTTCTTCCAAAATATAATAGCAACCAACTTTAAATAAAAAGGCCCTCCCTGAGATCTTATTGACTCTAAACAAGAGTCTTATTGACCCAACAATCAATATAGTATGTTGTTGTCGTTAATGTGTCATTGAGTCACCTTAGATGTATAGTGACTCTGAATCCTTCCCTGTCTTAAGCCTGTCTCGCTAATTCCAACACACAACAACCATTGCCCTGGATATTTTATCAGTCTATCTCATGCAGGGTCTTCCTCTCCTATGCTATCCTTCCACCCTTCCAAGTATGATGTCCTTCTCCAAGGGCCAGTCTCTCCTGGCCGCATGCCCAAAATATGTGAGGCAGAGCTTCAAAATCCAAGTCTCCAAGAAGACACTTGGGTTCAAGCTCTCCAAGACAAATTGATTTTTTTTTCTTGTCAGTCCATAGTATGTTTAAGACTCTTCTCCGGCACCACACTCAAATGTATACCTTTTTCTTCTGTCATTCTTAGTCATTGTCCAGCTTTCTGAAGTAAAACAAGTAATTGAGAACAACATGTCCTTAAAGTGAACCTTCGTATCTGGACTTATATAGTTGCTCTTCAGCACTCTGGAGAGGTCCATGATAGCAGATTTTCCTAATGCAATTCGTCTTTGATTTCCTGACTGTTGGTGTTAAGAGTACTGATTGTGTATCGAGCAAGCTGTAATTGCTATCAACCTCAATCTCTTCTACATCTATCATGGTGCTGCCAATTGGCCCAGTGGTGAGAATCTTTGTCTTCTTGATGTTGAGCTTCCAGCCATACTGAAGACCTTCTTCTTCAGTTTCATTAAACAAGTTGTATCATATGCATATCTATAGGTTGTTATGAGTCTTCCTCATATCTTGATGCCACACTCCTCCTCATAAAACCCTGCTTCCCAAATACTCTGTTCTGCATACAGATTGAAAAGGTATGGCGATAGGATGCATCCCCAACACGCTCCTTTCCTGATTTTGAACCATGTAGTGTTTCCTTGCTCTGTTCTGAGGACTGCTTCTTGGTCCAAATGTAGGTTGGACAATGAATGGAAATACTGCCACCTGGCCAACTGACTGGAAGAGATCTACATTTGTTCCTATTCCACAGAAAGGTGGCTCTACAGATTACAAAAATTATCGAATAACATCATTAATATCACATGGAAGCAAAATTCTGCTGAAGATTTCCAAAAATGACGGGAAGAAGAGATCATGGTACTACGGATATTTTAACTAATATTAGATGGATCTTGACTGAAAGCAGAGAGTACCAGAGGAATATCTATCTGTGTTTCATTGACTGTCCAAAGGAATTTGACTGTGTGGATCACAAAAAAATTTGGCTAATTCTAAGAAGAATGAGAATCCCTGAATAATCCCAGATTATGCTTATGTGAGTCTTATACTTGGACCAGGAGGCAGTTGTCAGAACAGAGCAAGGAAACACTGCATGGTTTGGATAATAAATATTTAAGCAAAAATTGAGCTTCAA
>NW_006400130.1:1553128-1566963 GCF_000299155.1 Elephantulus edwardii
TTCATCCTGGAGAGGATCAAACCAGGCTGCTCCTTGGAGGCAAGGATTCTGGGGCTTCGTCTGACATACTTTGGACATGTTGCAAGGAGAGACAGGTCTTTAGGAAGGGTCATCATGCTGGGTAGAGTAGAGGGACAGCGCAGGAGGGGAAGACCTTCTATGAGGTGGATTGATTCAATGACTGGGGCACTCGGGATGGGTGTGTCAGAGGCAATGAGATTGGCACAGGATAGAGCACGGTTTAGGGCTGTAGTACATAGGATCACTATGAGTCGCAAACAACTCGACGGCACATAACAACAACAACATACTCTTATATACTTAATTGTACAAATTAGGGTTGTAGAAATTTTATGTTAAAGTGAATTTAAGCAAAATATCTCATTAGCACTATTTTTACCATGCTATGCATTCAAAAGATCTTAACTGAATGAATCATAATCAACATGTACATTTTTATTTACTAATCATTTCATGTGAATATCTTTTTTCAAGCCTTACAAATACTATTACGCTGTGGGATATGACCCATAGCAATGTAAGAATTGAATTTTTGGTTTGATTTAGCTTACTTATGCTCACATTTTATCATGCACTCTTCAGTGTAGCCATACTACTTTAACTATGTCCCTAGAGAACTCTGGTGGCCTAGTAGCAAAAAGCTGTGCTGCAATCCCCAAGGCTCACAGTTCAAGTTCACTACCCACTCTGTGGGAGAAAGATGGGCAATCTCTTCCTGTGTGATCAGCTTCTTCTGAAAACCTGCTGGAGGGTCAGCTGTGAATTAGTTCTGACTCAATGGTACACCAAACAACAACAACAAAATAGAGTTGATAGAAATTTTTAAAATTTATTTTCTGTTATAAATATATTGCAACTTATCTTATTATTGTTATGTGTGGTTGAGTTGATTCTGACTCATATCAACCCTATGCACAATAGCCTTGAATCTTGCCCTGTCCTGAGCCAATCTCACTGTCTCTGGAAAATCTACCGTCATTATTCAATTACTGTGTCAATCCATCTCATCCAGGGTTTTCCTCTCTTGCACTGTTCCTCTACCCTTTCAAGCATAATGTCCTTCTCCAAGGATTGGTCCTTCCTGGCAATATGCTCAAAGTATGGTGAGTCGAATTTTCAAAATCTTTGCCTCCAAGGAGCAGCTGGTCTCACCCTATTTAGGAAATACCTGTTTATTCTCTTGGCAGTCAATTGTATGTTCAATACTCTTCACCAGCACAACTCAAAAGTATCGATTCTTATCTTTAGTTATTCTTCAGGTTTCTGATGCATAGGAAGAAACGGCAAAGATTGTGGCCTGTATCAGGCATACCTTAGTCTCTATACTGAAGTTGTTGCTCTTTACCGTTCTGGAGAGGTCACTGACAACAGATTTTCCCAGTACAATTCATCTTTTGATTTGTATAATAACTTTTATTATTTATTATCTCCATGATATGCTCTGTAGGTTATTGAGTTTTCTATTGTTTTTTATTATATCTTTTTAAATTGTGATTTAAAAGAACGTTTACAAAGATAGTGGCTTTTCATTCACTCATTCATAAAAAATCTATAATGCATGTCCTGTTCCAGGTTGTCAATCCATATGATGTTTGATCATACATTCATTTCAGGTAGGTTTTTCCTTCTTTTATTTCAATCCAGTGTTTCTTATTTATCCATTCTTTCCCTAATTACCTCACACTCTCCATAACCATCTGATAGTATTTGTCCTTCTGTGACCAAGTTATTTCAGTCAGCAAAATATTGCCTTGATTCATCCATGTTGTATAATCTCATGAATTCTTCATTGTTTTCAATGCTTTGTTACTTTCCATTGTGTGAATATACCACAACTTCTTTGTTCATGCATATGTTGATGGACAGTTGGGCTGCCTCCTTTCTTTATATATCTATTTTTCTATATCAGTTTGGTCTAATTCATGCCATGGTCTTTCTAATCATTTGTTATGCATCTGAGAGCTGAACAATGAATAAGGTTTCCAGAAGAAGAAGTGATGCCTTTGAACTGTGTGGAGTTGGAGAAAAGTACTGATCATCTGTTGTTCTAGAGTTTTTATGAGTCATACTGAACTTGATAGCACTTAACAACAACTAACATGCCTACTTCAATTTACTGAGGTCTCTTTTATAACTTCCTTCAGGTTCTATTTATTAATATTAAAATAGCTTAAGAATAATGGATACTCTTGGCTACTCTAATCTATCTACCTTATCATTATGTTTATAATTTTACCTGTATGCTTACACATTTTATAATAGAACATTTGGAAATTTACTTGGTTTGTTTCTGAGGTTTATTTTAATATCCATTGTGTGATAAAGGAAGTAAAAGGCAGTAAAGGAAGTAAAATTGTTTCCTTAACTACTATGTTTCATGTCTTTTATATGTCTTATGTTTTAACCTACAGTTGAAAGATACGTTTAAAAGATGTGGAACTTAAGTAATTTTCAAAAAAAGATAAGCACATTTCAAGAAGTCTTTCTAATTACAGTGCTAATCTATATCCAAAATTTATATCCAGCATCTGATTAAGTAGAAACTATGAACACGTCTTAAATTCATGCTTTATTACACCACTGTTTGCTTTTCTTTGCTAGTTAATGTCTTCATTATTTTAAACCTAAAAGAAGGAAAAAATGAGAGTGGGAGAGAGTGTACGAATATATAAAGTTCCCTACCCACTCTTTTCTGTTCCCACTTTGACTACCCTCTCCATTCGGTGATGTTGAGGGGAAGACAGAAGCATCCAAAGAAGGCAAGAATTTTAAAAAGCTTCAAATCTGAAATGCTATATACAGTGAAATGCTTTCACAGGCTTATATATTTCCATTAAAAAACCTGATATTTAACAAATATTCAAAGGCCACTTTGGAAATTCCAAATAGCTACTGATGGAATTAAACCTCTCTTATCATATTTCAGTTTTCATTTTAAATTGAATTTCATTTGGATACAGATTGAAGAAATAAATTAATTTGGAAGATAATAAGATAAATAAGCTTGAAAACTGGAAAAAAAGCAACCTTGTTGGTGAATACATATTATTGTTGTCTATTTTTTAAGAAAAGAAGCTTAAATGGGAAGGGTATAAGCATCATCACCAGTAATCAATAGTAGATTTGTACCCATTGTCTTTGTAAACTGAGAAGCACTTTGCATTGTTTCACTTCACTAGTGCATCAATCCTCTAAGGTAGGCATATTTATCATTATCCCATGGCCAAGTTAGGACACTCATTTGTCTCACTCATCAAAACTGTAACATATATATTTATTTACATACATAAGTAAGCAAACAGGATCTGTAGCTTTATTTTCATATCTATTTTCAATACTTTTCACTTGACTAGGTATTCAAAGAGTTGTGTTTTTTTTTAAATAAATGAACTTGTTTCTTGCAATTTTTATAAATAGTAAAACTAACTCAACCAACCAAACATTCAATTCACTGCTTCAAATCAATTCTGATTTATGGCAACCCTTTATTGAGTTTCTAATGATATAAATATTAATAGAAGATCTCTCTCCTGAGGAGCAGCTACTGGATTTTAACTTTTTTTTTATTTTAACTTTTAACATTTTAAGTAGCAACCTGCCAGAGCAATGTCAGTGATGTGATAAACCAGTTTATCTTCTTAGGTTAAAAAACAAAACAAAACAGCAAAAAACAAAGCTCAAAACAAAAACAAAGACAAAAAGAACCAGACCAAAAAACATTTTGCACTTCACTTCATAGCTGAACCTACAGTCAGGTTTCAAAGTCTATAAACAACATGGGAGGAGATTGCTCATCTTTTTTCCTTCAGAACAACAGGTAGATTTTAACTGCTTGACTTTGGCAGTCCAATTACTTGCCCAATAAGCTATCACAACCCCCTAGAATATGTATTTCTCAAGAGAGGCACAGCTTCCCTGAGAAGTGTTCTTTAAGCCCTCTATTTGCGGTGACAAGCCCATTTGCCCAATACCCATTATGACTAACACCAATACGTATTTACTTGTTATCTTCCTTTTGACTGTGTTTTCCTATGGAGTTCATTATTCTTCTTATATTCATATCATAGTCTTCTATATCCAGCTTGCAAACAGTATTTAAGTTCACTAAGTGAATAAGTTAGTGAATACATGAACTGTTGGGGTGAATGTACCAGGAAGGCCAACCTTTTGCATAAAGTCAGTTTTACTGACAATAATAAATTGCACTGCTCTATCCTACTGTCTCACCTGAGTCCACTGGAACAAAACATTTGCATTTGTATAATACCTTGTCAAATTGCCTAAGGCTGATGAGCTATTATTTTTCAATGTCTTCATGATTGCATGAAGGCTACTGGTGGGTAGTCCTGATAGATGTTGCTGAATTGGTCCTGACTCACAGAGATCTTATCCATAATAGAAAGACCCTGCATAGTTCTATGCCATTCTCACAAACACTACCTTGGTTGACCCCATTACTTGACATTTGTGATCTCAAGAGGCTTGTTGTTGTTGTTGGGTAATGCCAGTTTTCAGAGGCAGCTAATTGCATGGGAAGAGATTGCACAACCTTCTCCCATGGAGCAGCTTGTGGTTTTGAACTGCATGCCTTAAGGATTATAGTGCAGCTTCTGGCACAGACATACTACCCGTGAAACCCAGGGGTACAAATTCTTCATACTGTAAAGGACCTTGGCAATCATGTAACCTGGTTATTACCCTCTGGTAGGAATCTTGGCTTCTCCATCAGCCCTGTTTGAAAATTTGCATTGTTGTTGTTTCCTCATAAGGAGGCTCTCCCATTTTTGTGCTGTTGTTAGTGTTAGTTGCCACTGAGTGGACTTTGATTTAAGATGACTCTGTGTAGAGGAAAGCAAATTGTTGCCCTGTCCTGCACTATTTTTATGATTGTTTGTAATCTCAGTCTGTTGGGGCAGTCATTGTGTCAGTCTATTTAATAAGATTTTCTCTAATATTGTTCATGTCTCCATATGCAATTTCTTTCTCCAGGAGTTAATTCTTCCTAACAATATGTCCAACAGACCTGTATCAATGTTTCAGACAATATTTTGTGGTTGATAGGATTTTGGCTAGCTAATTTTCACAATTTTCTTGTCAATTCTGTAGATTTATCAGCAAACTTCTTCACCATGTTTAGTTCTATTGTATATTGTTACTGCTAGTACCATTGGGTTGGAACCAACTCAAAACTGACCCTACAGTGGGTTTTCAGTACAGATTGAACTTCTTCCTTTGTTACCATTGATTTTTTTAAAATATGTTGCTTCTTAAAATTATTTCTTGTCAATCAGTTTTTTGTTACAGTGATTCTTTTCATTCCTTCTGTCTTCTTTTGAAGCATTTTCCATCATTCACTATTTTATCTATATGATCCTTCAATTTTGGTTTGTCAGTTCTTTCAATTTGAACAATGCTGAGTGAAGAGTGAGTTCATAATTTTTTTCCCCCTAACTGTAGCTCTTTGCACATGTTTTTCTAACCATCTCATAGATGACCTCCAGCAGGTTTTCAGAGGCAGGAATTTTTATGAAAAAGAAATTTTCTATCCTTCTCCCACACAATAGTAAGTGGATTCAAACTGTGTGCCTTTGGGATTACATAACTTCTTTGCACCTTTTATTATATTTGTTTTGTTTTTTCAAGATGCTCTTTGAAACCTTCTATTCATCTCTTTTACTTCTGCAAAGGCATTTGATTATGGGTATTGTAACAAATTATTTCTAGCATGGGTAATAATGACAATACAGAACACTTAAGTGTACTTATACAAAATCTATACCTACACCAAAAAAGTTATTGTATAAACAGTCCAGAGAAATAATACTACATGGTTTAAAATTAAGACAGGTTTGCATTAAGGTTGTATCCTTTCTCTGTAACTATTTCATTTGTATGCTAAGCAAATTATTCAAGAAATTGTATTCTACAAAGAAGAATATGGCATCAGAATTGGAGGAAGACTCATCATTAATCTTCATTATGCTGATGACACAACCTTGCTTGTTGAAAATGCAGAAGACATGAAGCATTTGCTGCAGAAGGTCAAAGACTACAACTTTCAATATGGATTGCATTTCAATGTCAAGAAAACAAAATTTTCACCTCTAGATCTTTAGGCAACATCATGATAAATGAAGAAAAGTTTGTCAACAACTTCATTTTACTTGGATCACAATCAATACATTTGGTTCCAACAGTCAGGATATCAGGAGACATATTGCAATGGGAAAGTCAGTAGTCTTTCCACCTTTTGCATATATTATTGTTGCATAACTATCTCACAGTTGGTTGGCAATCGAAATTATTGAGGAGCAATGATGTTAGTTTAGGGACAAAAGTATGACTGATACAAGTAATGATCTTTTCAATCACTTGCAATGCTGCTGAAAGTTAGACAATAAATAAGGCTGATAGAAGAATTGATACTTTTGAACTGTAGTGTTGGAGAAAAGTACTGAGTATCCCATGGACTTCCAAAAGAACGAATAGATATGTTTTTAAAAGGGTGCAACAGAGTGCTGCTTGGAGGTAAAGATGACAAAAATTCAGCTCACATAGTATGGGCATGTTGTCCTTGATGAGGACAGCATTCTTGGGAAGGTGGAGGAATAGCGAGAGAGAAGAAGACCCTCAACCAGTTAGATTGATACAATGACTGAAACAATGGGCTCAACTGTGTCAGAGATTATGAGGATGGTACAAGATAGGATGAGGTTCAGATGTGTTGTTTGTAGAGTCACTATGAATCTTACTTGTCTCCATGACAACTAACAACATACCTAGATCAAGAAGCTGTTGTCCAAACAGAGCAAGGGAACATTGCATGTTTTAAGATAAAGAAAGATATATATCAGTCTCTATCCTTTCTCGGTACCCATTCAGCCTGTATTCTGAACAAATCATTCAAGAAGCTGGACTTTATGAAGAATAAAGCAGCATCAGGATCAGAGGAAAAAATCATCAATATTTTGCATTACGCAGATGACACAACATTCTTGCTGACTGTGAGGAAGACAGAGAATTTCAAGTCCTTACTGCAAAATATCAAAGACTACAGCTTTTAATAAGGATTATATCTCGATATCAAGAAAACAAAAATTCTCACCCTGGACCAATGGAGAAAAGACTGAAAAAGCCAATATTTTCATCATGCTTGGCTTCACAATTAAGACTCTTGCTACTAGCAATCAGGAAATCAAAAGACATGTTGGACTGTGAATTTATGCTGTCAAGACCTCTCCAAGATACTAAGGAACATCAATATCAGTTTGAAGAATAAAGTGCATCTGATTCAAGCATAGTCTTTTAAATTACTTGCAATGCATCTGAAAGTTGAACAGTGAATGAGGATGACAGGAGAATAAGCTATGCCACTTGAACTGTGGCATTACAGAAGAGTACTTAATATCACATTAACTACCCAAAAGACAAAAAAAAAATCTTGGGGAAAGTTCAACCAAGATTCTCCTTGGTGCATCCAAGGATGGTGATGCTTCATATCACATAATTTAGGTAAGTTGTTTGAAGGGGCCAGCCTTTGGAAAAAGATCATTATATTTGGAAAGGTGGAGGGTCAGCAAAGGAGAGGAAAATGTATAAATAAGCTAGATTGTCACAGTGACTGTAGCAATGGACTTGAGTATATTAGGGTTGATGAGGATAGCACCTAACAACAAATCCTGGTGAAGCAGGAGTTAGAAAAAGGTGGATGTTGTTTGAAGAGGATGCAGTTGTTTGTCTCCAAGCTTGTACTATTTTCAGGAGGAGCTGAGTGTAGAGGTTTGTCCTTTGGTAGCTTCACCCTTTTTTCTAACAATTTGTCCAAGGAATGAAAGGGATGTGTTGATGGACTTGCATTTGTTGATCCTATATGTTTCCCCACTATGTTAGCTCCATACACCTTCAGAGAATTCATGAGCACCAAGTGATCACTGATCAGAGGTGAAAAATATGGTTTAAGTGTGCATCAAACAGCTGGCAGTGAGGAGGGCTGGGGAAGTAAATGCTGCGAAATCACAGTTGTAACTACAAAAAAATCGGAGCACGCTTACGGGACACTTGTAAAATATGCCCAGGTTGCAGAGCCTCAAAATTTCATCTATATCACCTTTGCATGTTCAACACAAATTTTTCTTTTCTAATACCTAGGGGCCAGACATAGTTCAAGCATTTATTTCCCGCAAGGCCTCCTCTGAGCATTCTTTCTAGGCCAGGTCCCTGGGTTTGAAGTTCTGAAAGCAGATATATGCTCTCTTTCGTAAATGCGAGTTTCAGCAAGCATTTGATTAATATCTGTCCCCAGCTAGCTGAAAGCTCCCAGGACAGGCTTCATTTTTGTACCCCCATTAGCTTCAATGTCTCATAGAACTTGGGACACAAGGAGGACCTCAGAGATTTAGTTGTGCTAATACAAACAAACAAAAACATTTTTTGTTCGTTAGTGCTTAGACAAAGATAAAAATATAAAAGGAAATTTGAAAATATAACAGGAAACTTTGCAATTACTGCTAGTATTTGGAAGGGAAAAAATGGATGAAAATATTTATGTCCTTATTTCCAAATACGACTCATGTATCAAAACTCATTCCAGCAAAGAAACAGAAAGTTCATTATTATTATTATTAATTATGGTTGTTTAATTTTTACTAGTAATAAGGAGCTCTGGTGACCTAGTGGAGAAGCTGCACAGCAATCCTGAAGGCACGTGGTTCGAAGACACTAGCTGCTCTGAGGGTCCTAGAAGAATAAGTAATCTCCTCCCATGCAATTAACTGTCCCTGAAAACCCCCCAGAGTGCCAACTGTGGTTTGATTCTGACTCTATAGTACACAACAACAAATCAGTAATAAAAACACAACAAATCAGTATTAAAAGCCTAACAGCTTTTTATGCGTGTGGCACCTCTCATATGGTTCTTGTTATGGTTAATTAGGACATCAGTTCTATCCTTTGCTTTCTAAAAAATGTTTTGCATCTATGTTTCCCATACCAGGACTACCTTGATTTTTTAAAGACAAATTATCCAAGTGTAGCTAATAAGTTATTGAATTATTTGCATATTGGGAAGTTCTAGGAGCAGTTGATTTGGAACAAGAAACAAGGTATACCTGCCTTTCACAAGTAGCATAGATGAAAATATAAAAATCTGTCTATTCTTATTCTAAAATACTCTAAACAACAAATCAATAATAAACACATTTTTACTTGCTCACAAAATTAAAGATGAATAAAACCCCGGAGGTTCATGTTTTCCTAAAGGTAAAACAAATAGTAAAAAGGAAGTGCTTTTAATGTTATATTTCTGTTGACAAAACTATAGAAACCAGGTCTTTTCTTTGTGTATTTCATCACAATTGAGTCAAAGACAACCCATGGCTGCCCAGAAAGTAGGTTTCCGATGAAATGAATCACACAGGAAGAGTGTGCCCATCTCTCTCTGGTAGCCAACAGTATATTTGAAGCACCAGAGAGATGGCATTTGGAATTCTGGTGTAACTCCTTATATACTACACCACTAGAGCTCCTTGAACTGGCTTCATATACAGATAATTCATCTATTGACAAAGTCAGCTCCACCTTTGTTATCTTCTCCGAATTTCTTTTTAGACTTTTCATCTGCTCTTTTTGATCTGTCTAACATCTTGGTAGTTAACTCTGTTGTTATTGTTAGGTGCCATCAAGTGATAAGGCTCATAGGAACCCTGTGAACAAAAGATCTGAACCCTGTTTTATCCTGCACCATCTTCACACTTCCTAATACACAAAAGCCCATTGCAGCAGTCACTATGTTCATCCACCTGGTTCAGAGTCTTCCTTCCTTTGCCGACCCTCCACCATTCCCAGCATCATATCCTTCTCCAAGGAATAGCCCCTCCTAGCAACATGCTCAAAGTATGTGAGGTGAAGTTTTATCATTCTTGCCTCCAAAGAGCACTCCAGCTGCACTCTCTCCAAGAAATACCTGCTTGTTCTCTTGACTGTCCAGTGTTCCCTTCCAACACTACAGCTCAAAGGTATCAGTTCTTTTTCTGTTATTCTTATTTACATTATCCAGCTCTCAGATGCATAGCAAGTGATCAGAAAGACCATGCCCTGAATCAGACACACCTTTGTCCTCAAACGGACATCATTACTCTTTAAAAATTTGGAGAGATCTCTAACTGCGTATTTTCCCAGGGCAATGCACCTCTTTATTTCCTGACTGCTGTTACCAAGAGTGATAATTGGTCAATATCCTCTCCATCTATCATGATGCTGGCTATTGACCTAGTGAATGAGAAGAATCTTTGTTTTCTTGACATTGAGATGAAATCCATAATGAAGGCTGCATTCCTTAATCTTCAGCAACACTGACTTCAAGTACTCTTCACTTTCAGCAAGTAAGGTTGTATCATCTGCATATGCAGGTTATTTATCATTGTTTGTCCAATCCTAATGGCATACTCCTCTTCAAAGAGTACAGCTTCTCAGATAATTTGCTCAATGTGTGTGTGTGTGTGTGTGTGTGTGTGTGTGTATACAGTCACTGTGACAATCTATCACATTATGTGTTTTCCTCTCCTTTTCTGACCTTCCACCTTTCCGAGTATGATGTGTTTTTTTTTCAAAGGCTGGTCCCTTCAAACAACATGCCTAAATTACGTGATATGAAGTATGAACATCCTTGGATGCACCAAGAAGAATCTTGGTTACACTTTCTCCAAGACTTTTTTGTTTGTTCTTTGGGTAGTTCGTGTGATACACACACACACACACACACACACACACACACACACACACACACTGTGTTATGCAGATGACACAATCCTGCTTGCTGAAACTGAGGAGGACCTGAAGCGCTTGCTGCAGAGGGTCAAGGACTGCAGCCTTTAATATGGATTGAGGCTCAACATCAAGAAAACAAAGATTCTCATCACTGGGCGAATTGGCAGCATCTTGATAGATGGTAAGGAGATTGAGATTGTTAACAGCTTTAGTTTGCTTGGGTGCACAATCAACACTCTTAGCACCAGCATCCAGGAAATTAGAAGATGCATTACGATGGGAATGTCTGTGGTTAGAGGCCTCTCCGAAGTATTGGAGAGCAATTATGTCACTCTGGAGTCTAAGGTGCACCTGACACAGTCCACGGTATTTGAAATCACTTGCTATGTATCAGAGAGCTGGACAATGACTAGGGAGGATAGAAGGATAATTGATGCTTTTGAGCTGTGGTGCTGGAGAAGAGTATTGGATATAACATAGATTGCAAAGAAAATGAACAGGTTCATCTTAGATAGGATTAAACTGGGCTGTTCCTTGGAGGCAAGGATTCTGAAGCTTTGTCTGACATGCTTTGGACATGTTGCAAGGAGGGACCAGTCCTTGGAGAGGGATATCATGCTTGTGAGGGCGGAGGGACAGAGCAGGAGAGGAAGACCCTTTATGAGATGGATTGATTCAATGACTGGGGTAATAGGGGTAAGTGTGTCAGAGACAATGAGATTGTCACAGGATAGAGGAAGGTTTAGGGCTGTTGAACATAGGGTTGTTATAAGTTGCAGATGACTCAACAGCACATAACAACAACATATAGGTAGATAGATGATAGATAGATAGAGTTGAGAGAGAGAGACATGGAGAGAGAATACAACCCAGACACACTCCTTTCTCAGTTATAAATGATGCCGTTTTCTCCTGCTCTATTCTTACGACAGCCTTCAGGTCCAAGTATTGGTTGTGCATGAGCACAATTAAGTGCTGTGGGATTCCAATTCATCTCAATGTCAGCCACAATTTGTTATGATCCACATAGTGAAACACCTTTGCATAGTCAAGAAAGCATAAATAAATATTCTTCTAGTATTCTTTATTTTCAGTCAGGATCCATCTCACATCAGCGATGATATTCCTGATGCCACAGCCTCTTTTAAATCTTGCTTGAACTTCTGGCCATTTCCTATCTATCTACCAGGCTATCAATTTTTTAATGATTTTCACCAGTATTTTACTTGCACGTGATATTAATGATACTATTTGATAGTTTCCACAATGAGTTGGATCATCTTTCTTGGAAATTGGAATAAAATATGGACCTCTTCAAATCTGTTGGCCAGATATCAATCCTCCAATATTTTTGGAATATACTGTTTAGTGCATCCAAGACTGCAAGTGTTATTTGAATTAAGTCAATTGGTATATCACATGTTCCTGGAACCTTATTTTTTTTTTTCTAGTGCCTTCAATGCAGCTTCTACTTCTTTCTTCATAGCCATTGGCTCCTGTTCACATAGTCCTTCCTCAAATTTTTCAGTGTCAATCAATTCTTTCTGTTACAATGATGCTGTGTATTTCCTCCATCTTCTTTTGATGCTCTGGGAGGCATTCAATATATTGCCCATAGCATCTCTCAATATTGTTATACAAGTTTTAAATTTGTTTTTTCAGTTCTTTCAGCTTGAGAAAACCATACCAGTTCTTCTTTTTCATTCTCCAATTCCAATTCCCTGCACATTCTATTATAATACTTTGCTTTGTCCTCCTGAACTGCCTTTTGAAATCTTCTGGTCAGTTCTTTCACTTTGACATGTTTTCATTTTGCTTTGGCTTTTAGATGCTTCAGTGCAATCTTTAGAGTCTCTTCTACATCCGTGTCAGATATTTATTTCTTCTCAATTTTTGTAATAACCTTTTAAAATTTCTTCTTAATATCATCACGCAACTGGACTGATCTTTGATAATTGGTGTTCAACGCCTCAAACCTATTCTTAAGATGGTCTTGAAATTCAGATGTAAGTGATTCAAGATCATATCATTGTTCCTATGGACTTATTTTTATTTTCTTCAGCCTCAATTTGAACTTGCATATGAGTAACTGATGATCTGAACCACAATCCACCCCTGGTATAGTATAGACTGCTGATGAGTAACATTTTTTATGACATCATAAATATGATTAGATCTGTCACAAAAATGCAGAAGTGTTTACCTCCCAGCACAGTGATATAGACTGAAAGAACTTGCATATTTTCATTGGGCCACCACCTACTGGGACTGATCAGCTTAGAAAAAATAAAGCCATTGGAAATAAAGGTGAATAATGAAATAGTGGGGTCCAAAAAAGCAAAATATAGTAGGATGAACTTAACCAGATATATTAAAATGTCTAAGAGACACTTGTCTAAGGCAAAAAAGTTTAGAAAATGAATTTTTATGTAGTCTTCACATAAAATTAATTGAAAAATCCACATTAATCCTTGCAGCAAATTAGTTATTTTCCTATAATAAAACTAGGGAATTCTAGTGGCTTAGTGGTAAAGAACTGCACTGCCAACCTAAAAACATGATTTGAATCCACCAACTGTTCTGAGGGAGAAAGATGTACAGTCTCCTCCAGTGTGATTTACTGCCTTTGAAAACAAACAGGAGTCTCAATTATAGGTAAATTCTGGCTCAATGGTATATGAAAACAACCACATAATTAAACAATCAGAGAGCTCTGATGGTATAGTACATAGGAATTTGTTCTCTTATTTGAAGACCACACACATCTTTTAGTTTTACTCCACCAACAATTCTTCAGGAGAACAATGAACACTCTTGTAACATGAAATTTATAGCCTCTCATACCAAATGAGGGGTCACTTATAAGTTAAGAAGATGGGAGGAATATACCGAGTGACTATATAAAAAGGAATTGGCAGATACAGAGGAATTTAAAGAAATAACATATGAACAAGAGTCTATGGTGATGAAGGAAGAAGTTCAAGCTGCTTTGAAGGAAATAGCAAAAAATAAGGCCCCAGGAATAGATGGTATACCAGTTGAAGTATTCC
>NW_006400130.1:1568306-1570065 GCF_000299155.1 Elephantulus edwardii
ATGAGATGGATTGACTTGGTGACTGGGTTAATCGGGATGGGTGTGTCAGAGGCAGTGTGGTTGGCGCAGGATAGTGAAGGGTTTAGGGCTGTTGTGCATAGGGTCGCTATGAGTCGCAAACGACTCGACGGCACATAACAACAACAGCAACTTTTATTATTAAACAAACACAGAAATTATTTGGTCATATCTTCGCATAAAGATATGTTGTTGTTGTTGTTATTAAGTGCTGTCAAGTTGTAGATGACTCATAATGACCCTATAAACAAAAGACTTGAACCCTTGTATAACTTTCATCGTTTCTCCACGTTCACAGAGTTGTTGAAGGCAAGATATTTTGGAAGTGGATGCCACTCCAGGTTCCAAGTTTGTTTTAATTGGGTAGCTCCACCAAACAATGTGTACCATGGATAACCATTATCACATTTGACATATCAGTGTCACGGTGTTTAGCATCATAGCAACCACGATTCACCTCTGTACAGCAAATGTACAGACCAGTTCTATACTACTTAGAAAAATGTTTGACAAGAAACAGTTAAAACCAGACCTTTCTCCAAGGAGAAACTTGGTTTCATCCTCCCCAAGATAGATCTATTTGTTTTCTTGGCAGTTTGTAGTATGTTTAAGACTCTTCTTCAGCACCACAATTCAAAGGATCTGTCATTCTCTTCTTCTGTCATCCTTAGTCATTGTTCAGCTTTCTGATCCATAGCAAGTAATTGTGAAGACCATGGCCTGGATTAGGTGAACTTTAGTCTCCAGACTGGCATCATTGCTTCTCAGTACCTTAGAAAGTCCCTGACGGCATATTTACATAATGCAATTCATCTTTCAATTTCCTGACTATTAGTGCCAAGAGTGTTGAACAAGCTGTGATTGTTAACAATCTCAATCTCTTCTCCATTCTTCATGGTGTTGTCTGTTGGCCTAGTGGTAAGAATCTTTGTCTTCTTGATGTTGAGCTTCAATCCATCTTGAAGACTAGTCATTGACCTTCTACAGCACATGCTTCAGGTCCTCTTCAGTTTCAGCAAGCAAGGCTGTGCCATCTGCATAATATAGGTTGTTGATGATCCTTCCTTCAATCCTCATAGAGCCCTGCTTCTCTAATAGTCTGTTCTGTATATAGATTGAAGAGATGTGGAGACAGAGCACATCCCTAATGCAGTCCTTGCAAGTAACAACAAACTTATAAACAACAGATCCAAAGCCAGTCTCATTCTGTGCTACCCTCATCATCACTGACACTTAATCCATTTCTCCTTTTGCTGTGTCAATCCATCTTGTTGATAGCCTTCTTCTCTTTTGTTGACATTCAACTTTCCAAGCATATTATCATTCTCTGAAGAATAACCTCTCTTAGCAACAGGTGCACAATATGTGAGATGAAGCTTTGTCCTTTAACTACAAGGCACATTCTGACAACACTCTCTTCAAGCCATATCTGTTTGCTCTTTTGGCAGTCCATAGGATATTCAGCACTGCTCTTCAACACAGTTAAAATGAAACAATTCTTCTGCTGCCCTTCTTATTCACTGTGCAATTTAGATGCCTAGCAAATGATGGTAAAGCATATGGCCTGAATCAATCATGTTAGACTTCAAAGTGGTGTGATCATGCTTTAATAATATGGAGAGGTTCATTTTTTTTTAATTCTTTTTTTTTTACTTAAATTTGTTATTAAATTCAGTGAAAATTTACAGAGGCTTTGGATTTCCATTCATTCATTGTTGTAGATTTGTTCCCTCCCAAGGCT
>NW_006400130.1:1571426-1571885 GCF_000299155.1 Elephantulus edwardii
ACTCGACGGCACATAACAACAACAACAACAACATCTTACTCAGTCTCTCCCTAACCCCAAAATCATTCCCGTTCTACAACACTGGCACCATGCAATATTTGTCCTTTTGTGACTGGGATATTTCACTCAGCATAATGTTCTCCAGAGTCAACCATTTTGAATAAGATTGCATGAATTCCTTGTTTTCCAATGCAGCATAGTATTCCATTGTGCGAATATACCACAGCTTCTCTATCCATTTGTTTGCTGATGGGCACTTAGGTTGTTTCCAACTCCTTGCTATTGTGAACAAAGCTGCAATAAAAATGGGTGTGCATATATCTGCTTGGATGACAGTTATGATCTCTTCGGGATATATTCCCCATAATGGAATTGCTGGGTCAAATGGTATCTCTATTTGCAACTTTTTGAGAAAGCGCCATACTGCTTTCCACAGGGGTTGCACCATTTTACACTCCC
>NW_006400130.1:1571985-1573456 GCF_000299155.1 Elephantulus edwardii
TCTTGAGAGGGGTGTATTGAAGTCTCCCAGCACTACAGTAGTGTTGTCTATTTCCTTTTTCAGTTTTGTTAATGTTTGTTTTATGTATTTTGCTGCTCTTTCATTTGGTGCATAAATATTTATTATTGTTATGTCCTCTTGTTCTATTGACCCTTTCAGCATTATGTAGTGACCTTCCTTGTCCTCTGTCCTGGTTTTTACATTGATATTTATTTTATCAGAGATTAATATGGCTACTCCTGCATTTTTCTGGTTGCCATTTGCTTGGTATATTTTTAGCCTGTCTTTATCTTCATATTTCAGGTGTGTCTCTTGTAGACAACATATTGATGGATTCTGTTTTTTTATCCAGTCTGCTACTCTTTCTCTTCAGTGGTGCATTTAAACCATTCACATTCAGTGTGACTATTGAGAGGCTAGGTTTTATTGCTATCATTGTGTTGAGTTCTTTTTGGTGTTGTTGCTAGTTACTTTGGACCATGGAGCTTTCTGTGGTATGTCTGTAAGAAGGACATCTCTGAGTCTCTCCTGCAATGCTGGTCTTGTTTTTACAAACTCTCTTAGGTTCTGCTTTTCTGGAAATATCTTGATCTGTCCCTCATATTTGATGAATAATTTTGCTGGGTACGATATTCTTGGTTGACAGTTGTGTTCTTTGAGTGTTTGATAGTGTCCCACATTATTCTTAGGGTTTTTTGAGTCTGCTTTTTGCTCTAGCAGATCAGTGGTGACAATTTTTTCTTCAATTTCACTGATTCTGTGTTCCATCTCATCAACTCTGCTCATATGTCCCTCCATCATGTTGACAGTCTCTGAAACACTGGACCTTATATTTTGAATGGTGGATTCTTGTTTTTCCAGTGCTGCTAATGCCTCATTTGTTTTCTCTGCAATGTTTTGCGTTGTTGTGTTTTGTTTTTTTAAACTCCTCCTGGTCTTTGCTTGTAGCACCTTGCAATTTATCAAGTTTGTCTTTAATCCATTGGATATATTCACTCGCTCCTCTTTTAAATTCTGTGTCAGAAAGTTCCATGAGACTTTCTGGCTTCAGGGTATCAAGTGCTACTGTGTCACCCTTTGTGAGTGACATCTTGCTTTGCTCTTGTGTATTGTGTGGGATAGTTTGCTTTCTTCGAGACATTGGTATGTGTTCTTGATCTGAAGACAATGCTCTTGAGATCAGATGGGCAGCTACTGAACTTGTGCGTTTCTCTGACTTTCTGACTTCAGAAAAATGTCAGTTCAGGGCCTGCTAGCGCAATCTCTTGTTGCTAAAACAGGTCAAGGTGTTCCTGTTTAAAGGCAAGTTCATTGCCCAGATGTGTAGGCACTGGTGTGGAGCCAAATGGGGTGAGGCAGGTAAAGGGTTGGGTGATCGCAAGGGCAGGTCAAACACTTGGAGGACCTTGCTCAAACCTCTGCTGTCTCAGTGTGCTTACAACTGGGGTCCTAACTCAAATTCCTGCTGTCC
>NW_006400130.1:1573914-1598924 GCF_000299155.1 Elephantulus edwardii
GGGGAATGGGAGGAAAGCAAGGGACTAGGGGGAGCCTAAGGAGCACAGGGCTTGGACACTACCACCAAGAGGTGGGGGCGGGGCTTGGATGCTGCTGGGGGTTTATGCAGCAGCACCCTGTGTGTTGGGGGTCACACAGGTGTGGGCTGCAGGGGAGGTCGCACCGTGGCGGGTAGTCTTCACTCCTCTGGGGTCTCACGGTCTTTGCTCCTCTGGAGTTCCACGGTGGGTGGCTGACTGTTGCTCTTCCCGGGTCTCTTCCCAGCCTGTCTGGTGGCAGAGTTGTTCCGTCTGGTGGCGGGATTCTCTTTGGAGAGGTTCTTGACAGTGAATTTACTCAATGCAAATCTTCTTCTAATCTCCTGACTGTTGGTACCTAGGGTGTTAATTGTGAATCCACATGTAAGATTAAATTATTGACAATTTCAGCTATCTATCTATCTATCATCGATCTATTGATCTATCATCTATCTATCTATCACAATTTCAGTCTTTTCTTTCTATTCATCTATATTGTATCTCCATAAATGTATCTGGAATAACCTTGCTTGTTCATAACTGTAAAACCATTTTGTCATGTTTGTATAAAGGTGTCACTTCATAAAAGTATCCATGCTAGTGAAAATTCAAGAGAATTGTGTCTGCCTGTATAATGATGTCCAATACTGTTTTTGCTGTTACATAATGATGAGTTATTATTGAACCTAAGGACAATATATCTCTGTTATGCTTGAGTTCCTTGTCATAGTCACCGTATCAGTTCATCTTGCAGAGACTTCCTCTTCTCTCTTTCCCAGAGTGATGATGTCTTTTTCCAAGTACTGGCTCTTTCTGACAACATATCCAAAGTATATGGGATGAAGTTTCATCATCCTTGCCTCTAAAAAGTACCCTGGTTGCACTTTGTCCAAGACATTTGTTTTTCCCTCTGGTAGGTTTTGGGAAATTCAGCAATCTTTTCTACAACCACAATTAAAAAGACATCAATTTATATGTATGGGGATCCAAGGTGAAAAGGGGTGGGAGCAGAGGGCTGAGGATGGGTAGGGGCAAAATTATAGAGTTTCACAATATGGTGAGTGAAGGGTGGGTAAAGGAAATAGAAAAGGTCAAATGGAAATGTGAAAAAACAGGATAATAGTGGGCATAATCCAATAGTGATTAATTTTATAAAACGTAACGAATGGGAATGATTGTATGAAACACAATGTGAAAGAAGAATAATGTGAAACCCAACATATACAAACTTTGTTAGCAAACCAATATAAAGTAAAAATTAAAAAAAAATACATCAATTCTTTGGAAAGGATATTTTTAAAATAAGTATTTGGTGAGTGCTAACTCCAGACAACCTATGTTAATAAAAATTGTTCCTTCTCATTAAATGAAATATATTCACCTTAAATTGACTATTGCTGTTCTGAAGGTGTACTGTTCAGTTGGGACTTACCCACAGCTGACCCTGCGATGGGTTTTCTGAAGAAGTTAATTGCAGGGGAGGAGACTTCCCATCTTTCTCCCATGAAGCAGTTGGTGGATTTGAACTGCGTGCCTTTGGGCTGTTTCTTGACACTAGGCTACCTGACTATACAAACAGTGTCAACCAACATTACAAAACAGGGAATATATGTTTAAGTTATCACTGTTAGATATCCTGTAGTTTAATTTTTTTATAGGTTTGCTTACTTTGGATGATGTCTCATCATTTGGATCTAAAATCCAAAATTTAGATGCCTAAGAAGCAATTGAAAGTATCATGGGTTGGATGCAGTGCACCTTAGTTTTACAATGACATTGTTGCTCTTTAGAACTTTGGAGGAGTCTTTGATGGCATATTTTTCCAATGTAGTATGTCTTTGATTTCTTGGTTGCTGTTAATAGGAGTGTTTATTGTGGATCCACTTAAAAGGAAATAATTGACAGCTTCATCTTTTCTCTAACTATACTTTTGGTCCAGTGGTAAGGATTTGTTTGTTTCTGAAGTTGAGAGGTAATGTATTTTTATGATTATAGTCTTGGAACTTGTGCAGAAAGTGCTTCAAATATCTTCATTTCATAAAACAAGGCTGTATCATATGCATAATGCACACTATTGATGAATCTGCCGCCAGTCTTGCTGGCACATTCTCCTGCATATAGTCTAGCTTCTTAAATGATTTGCTCAGCATATAAATTGTTAGATATGGCAAAAAGATATAGCTCTAAACCACATCTGTCCTCATTTTAAACCATGCAGTGTCCTTGTTCTGTTCTGACAGCTGCTTCTTGGTCTATATATAGATTTCTAATGAACATAATTAAGCATGCTGAAATTCACATATTTCTTAATGTTATTGTTCTTTTTAAGTGCCGTCATGTCAAGTATGACTCATAGCAACCCTATGAGCAAAAGATCTGAACCCTAGTCTATTCTGTACAATCATTACATTTCCTGCCACATAAAAGCCCATTGTGTCAATCACTGCATCAATCCACCTGGTTGAGGGTCTTCCTCTCCTTAGCCAAACCTCCATCCTTCCTAACATCATGTTCTTCTCCAAAGAATACTTGCTTCTGGAAACATAATATGTGAGGCAAAGCCTCATCATTCTCAGCTCCAAAGAGTACTCCAGCTACACTCTCTCTAAGACATATTTCTTATTATCCATTTTTTTCATGATCTACACAGACAAAGGACTTTGTATAATTAGTAAAAGACATTCAAAGAAGACCACCTTTCTGGTATTATCTTTCAGCCAAGATTAATCATACATTGTTAGTGTTGTTATATGCTGTCAAGTAGCCTGAGACTCATAGCAACCTTATGTACAATAGCCCTAAACTCTCCACTATCCTGTGCCAATATCACTGTCTCTGACACATCTACTCCCATTACCCCAGTCACTAAGTCAATCCATCTCATAGAGGGTCTTCCCCTCCTGCCCTGTCCTTCCATCCTCCCAAGCATGATGTCCCTCTCAAAGAACTAATTCCTCCTTGCAACATGCCCAAGGTATATTAGATGAAGTGTCAGAATCCTTGCCTCCAAGGAGCAGCCTGGTTTAACCCTAGCTAGGATGAATCTGTTCATTCTCTTAGCAGCCCATGATGTTATATTTAATACTCTTCTCCAACACACCACAGCTCAAAGGCATCAATTCTCCTCCTTTCATTCCTAGTCATTGTCCAGCTCTCTGATGCATAGCAAGTGATTTCAAAGACCATGACATGTATCAGGCACACCTTAATCTCCAGACTAACATTGTTGCTCTTCAGAACTTTGGAGAGGTCTCTAATAGCAGATTTTCCCATTGCAATACATCTTTTAACTTCCTGGCTGTTGGTGCCAAGAGTGTTGATTGTGGACCCTAGAAAACTAAAACTGATAACAATTTCAGTCTCTTCACCATTTAGCATGATGCTGCCAGTTGGACCAGGGATGAGAATCTTTGTTTTCTTGTTATTGATACTCAATCCATAATGAAGATTGCAGTTCTTAGCAATGAAATAGTTAACTCAATGGTCTCCTGAATTCAATCTAAATTTCTGGTTGTTGTTGTATGCTGATGAACTAATGTCCCAATGGGTTTTGTATACTGTTAAGCAAGAATTTACTTATGTGTGTTATTAGTGGTAATTTACTTGCTAATACATGCATATTAGTGTTTGATAACTCAGACATTCTCTTGGATCACCTCTTTGGAGAACGGAAACAAATACCGATATCTAGTCAGGTCTTCCAATTTTTTTTTCAATATTGATTTTCATATAATAAAACCTTTATTGTATGTTTCTTGCATTTACAGGATCCACCTATAACATCATACAGAAAAAGCAATTCAAGGTGGATCAGAGACCTTGGAATAATGATATATGGTGTGAGATGTGGATAGTGTTTCAGTTTTCTGCAGTAACAGTCCAGTTTCTCCAGCACAATTTGTTGAAGAGTTTGTCGTCTCCATATTTAATAGGCTTGATTTCCTTGTGGAATATTGGTTGACCATAGATAGCTGGGTCTGTTTCTGGGTTCTCAGTTCTGTTCCATTGATCTATGTGCCTGTTATTGTACCAGTACCATGCTGTTTTGATTACTATCACTGTGTACTAAGGGTTTTGTTTTATTGTTTTTTGTTTTTGTTTTTTTAATTAATTTTAGTGAAAGTTTACAGAGACTTTGGATTTCCACTCATTCATTGTTGAACACTTTCTTCCCTGCCCACCCCCCTCGAGTTTACTTTTCTTTTTGAAAAGTATGAAAAAATTCTTTTATTGTTAATAATACCTGCCCCCTCTCCAACAGTCCACTCCACTATGGAGCTTTCATTCTGCACTTTTGTCATGACAATAATGATTAATCATATATTCCTCCAAAATAGTTCTCTCCCTCATCTCTTTCAATGCAATAAATACTATTTATGCCCTCTTTTCTTAGTTTCCCCCAACACCAATGCCAGTCCAGCTTTACAGCAGTGGCATTATGTAGTATTTGTCCTTTTGTGACTGAGATATTCACTCAGCATAACATCCTGCAGAGTCACCCATTTTGTATAATAATTCATGAGTTCCTTGGTTTTCAATGCAGCATAATATTTCATTGTGTGAAGATACCGGAACTTCTCTATCCATTCATTTGTTGATGGGCATTTGGGTGGCTTCCAATTCTTTGCTATTGTGAACAAAGCTGTGATAAACATGGGTGTGCATATATTTGCTTGGGTGGCGGTTCTGGTTTCTTTAGGGTGTATTCCCAGTAGTGGAATAGCTGGGTCAAATGCTATTTCTATAGTGTTTGCTTCATTTTACACTCCCACGAACAGTGAATAAGAATTCCAGTTTCTCCACCACCTCATCAGCATTTGTGGATTGCTGTTCTGCTAAATTTTGCTATTTTTCCTGAGGTGAGATGATATCTCATACCTTTTTTGATTTGCATCTATCTTACAGCTGGGATTTTGAACATTTCTTCATCTTTTTCATTCGCCATCTGAATGTCATCTTTCCTAAAGTATCTGTTCATATCTTGTGCCCATTTTTCAATTGGGTTATTTACTTTTATCTTATTGTGGTACTTGAGTATTTTATAAATTGTAGATCATTGCCAATTTTTCCCACCAGTCTGTGGCTTTCCTTTTTACCTAATTGAAGAAGTTTAGGGATGGGCTAGGGATTTTATTTTTAGAAGATCCCATTCCTCTATTTTTTTTCCATTCCTCTATTTTATCCTCTCCTGGTTATAGGATTTTCAGGATGCTCGGAAGACTGTTTATGTTGAAAATTAGGGCTTCTACAGTTCTACCAAGCTTTTCTCTAATTAAGTTTGTTGTCGTTTCTCAAAAATGCTGTCATTTCCCCATTTAACTGATTTCATGTCCTTGTCACAAATCAGTTGAACATAGGCTGATATCTGCATTCTCAATTCTATCCCATTGACCTATGTGTCTGTCATTGTACCAGTACCACACTGTCTTGACCACCATGGCAGTGTAGTAGAATTTGAAATTAGAGAGTGAGATGCCTCCTACCTTGTGCTGTTTTAAAGGAGTGTTTTGCTTATCTGGGGCCTCTTTCCACTCCAAATGAAATTGGACATTGCCTTTTCTATCTAAGCAAAGAGTAGAATTGGTTTTTGTATTGGGATTACATTAAACATGTAAATTGCTTTTGGTAGAATTGTCATTTTCACAATATTGAATCTTCCTATCCATGAACAAGGTATATTCTTCCATTCTTCCAGGTCTCTTTTTATTTCTTTTAGTAATATTTTGTAAGTTTCTTTTAATAGATCTTTTGTGTTTCTGCTTACATTTATTCCCAAGTATGTAATATTGTGATTATCTATTGTGAAAAGTATTCTTTTTTTAGCTCTAGCTCTGTATTCTCTTTGTTACCGTAGAGAAATCCAATTGATTTTTGTATGTTGATTTTGTATCCTCCCACTTTGCTGAATTATTAACAAGCTTAGTTTGCTTAGCTCCACAGACAACACTCTTGGCACCAGCAGCCAGGAAATTAAAAGATGTATTGCGATGGGACAGTCTACTGTTAGGGACCTCTCCAGAGTATTGAAGAGCAATAGTATTACTCTGGAGACTAAGCTGTGCTTGATACAGTCCAAGGTCTTTGCAATTACTTGCTATGTATCAGAGAGCTGGACAACGACTAGGGAGGATAGTAGGATAGTTGATGTCTTTGAGCTGTGGTGCTGGAGAAGAGTATTGAATATACCATGGACTGCTAAGAAAATGAACAGGTTCATCCTGGAGAGGGTTAAAACGGGCTGCTCCTTGGAGGAAAGGATTCCAAAGCTTTGTCTGACATACTTTGGATGTGTTGCAAGAAGAGACCAGTTGGGAGGGTCAAAGGACAGCACAGGAGAGGGAGACCCTCTATGAGGTGGATTTATTCAGTGACTGGAGTAGTGGGGATAGGTGTGTCAGAGACAGTGAAACTGGCACAGAATAGAGCAGGGTTTAGGGCTGTTGTACATAGGGTCGCTATGAGTCCCAGGCAACTCAACAGCACATAACAACAGCAATAACAACATGCTGGCTTATTTACAAAAGTTGGATACATTGTTTTCCACACCAGATCGTTCCCATTTCCTTCACCTCAGCCTCCCTTCACCCATCAGTACATTTTGTTGAATTGTCGTGTTGGAGAAGATCCCTGAATATCCTATGGACTGCTAAAAGAAAACACAATTGTGTCTTGGGGAAAAAATTGTAGCCAGAGTGGTCTTTAGAGGTAAGGATGGAGACACTTCACCTTGCATACTTTGGACATGTTGCTAGGAAAGGCTATTCCTTGGAAAGGAATATCGTACTGGGAAAAGTGGAAAATCAATGAAAGACGGGAAGACTCTCAATAAGACTGAGTGACATAGTGAATATAGCAATGAGATCAAATGTGTTAGAGAAGTTGAAGATGGAACAGGATAGGAAAGTTTCAATTCTTTTGTTCATAGGGTGGCTATAAGTCATACTCAACTCAACAACACCCAACCAAAACAGCAACTGTTTTCAGCCAAGATCCATCTGGTATCAGCAATGATATCCTTGTCCACACCCTTTTATATATCCAGCTTGAATTACTGGAAGTTCCCTGTTAGTATATTGTTTCAGCTGTTTTTAATAATATTCACCAATGTTTTATTTGTATGTGGCATTAATGATGTTATTTGATAGCTCCATATTCTCTTGGATACCTTTTTTTCTGGAGTGAGAACAAACAGAAGTCATTTCTAGTCACTTGGTGAGTTCACTATCTTCCATATTTCTTAACAGAGAGGGGTAAGCTTCCTAAAACACTTCAATTGACATTCCATCAATTCTTGAGGGTCTTATTTTTACCAAGGCCTTTAGTACAACTAAAATTTCTTCCTCCAGTACTGTTAGTTCTTGATAATCACCTTCTTAAAGTACTTCAATGTCAACAAGTTCTTTTTGATACAATAACTGTATATTCTTATCATCTACTTTTCATTTTCACTGCTTCATTCAAGATTTTGCCTATGGAATTTTTCAGTACTGCAACTCAAGTATTGAATTTGTACTTTTGTTCTTTTAACTTGAGAAATGATGAACATGTCCTTCCCTTTTGGCTTTGTAATCCCTGCTATTTTCACATTCATTATAAAAATTTGTTTTACTTAACATAATTTATTAGCTTAATTGGCATTTCTTCCCTACTATGCCTAGTCACTATTGCATTATCAATATAATAATCCATTATGACTTCCTGTGAAATGGAGAATTGATCTAATTAACTGTGAATTAATTTTTCACATAGTACTGGAATGTTAATACACTTCTCAAGTAGATAGTGAATTCTCAGGTAGATTGCTTGGTTTTCTAGGTGAAGGCAGCATGATTCTTGTAATCCTTTTAAATTAGAATTAAGAAAAGACATTAGTCAGATAAATAACTCTGTACAAATTTAAGCTAAAGTTCATTACTGTGGAAAATGATTTATAACTGGCCCTCCAGTGGATTTTTTAAGGCTCTAAACTGTACAGAAGAAGATTATCTATCATTCTCCTGTACAGCAGCTCGTAGATTTAGACTCTCTGCCTTTGAGTTGTTAGTATGACTCTTCACTCCCTAGGCCATCAGAGCTCCCTATCAGTTACAGATGTATTCATTTTCTTATGCAATGAAACCATGTCTGGAACAAGAGTTTCAAGTGCAAATACGTTTATAGTAGTCCATTGACATTTTCTACAATTTTGCACAAGAAAAGAAATCCATTAAATGAGAATGTGATGAGAATCACTACCTATGTGTTCTGTAATTACTTGATGGAAGTACTTAGCAGTTTCTTCTAGAATGCAATACATATAGGTTAAGGGCAATTGTAATGATTTCCATATGGCATTTTTATCCATTATAGGTTGTTTTAGTTTTTTTCCCCCATTATAGTTCTTATGCCACGTATCTGGGATTCGGTTAGCATGTTGGAGTGGGGACTTGGGTTGTGTCAGTAAGTCTATTACAATATGCTTTCTTTGTAGTTGTTGTTGTTAAGTACCATCCAGTTGACTATAAGTCAGAGTGACATTTTTAGAACTGAGCAAATTACTACGATAGGTTCACGGATTCACTGCATCCCCTGTAAGATGGAAATTAGCTAACATTCCATTAATAACTTGACTTTTATATGTCCCTACTCTAACTGGTAGACCATAGTGATGTCAGATGTATCTTGGCAGAAAGCAGAGAATACCAGAAGGATGTCTATGTGTGTTTTATTGACTATGCAAAGGCATTTGATTTTGTGGATCACAACAAATTATAGCTAATGTTGAGAACATTGAGAATACCAGAATACTTAATTGTGTTCATGTGAAGCCTATACCTAGATCAAAAGACTGTTGTCTGAGCAGAGCAAGAGAACATTGTTGTTGTTTTTGTTGTTGTTAGATGCCATTAAGTCAAGTACAAGTCATAGCGACCCTATGACCAACAGATCTGAACCATAACCTATTCTGTGGCATCCTCACAATCTCTGACATACCTGAATCTATTGTTGCACTTAATGTATTTATCCACTTGGTTGAGGGTCATCCTCATTTTTGTCATCACTCCAACTTTCCAAGCGTGATGTCCTTCACCCAGTAACACAAAGTATGTGAGATTAAGTTGTATCAATCAAGGAAGCTTTGCAACAGGGCTCTATACCCTTTCTCCAAATCTATTCAATCTGTATGCTGAACAAATAATTTGACAAAGACTTTATGAAGAAGAATGTGTCATGAGGATAAGAGGAAAACTCTATAAATTGTAGTGGTTGGAAAGTCTTCAATATGTGGATCAGATATAAAGTTGGAGGCTTTTCTAGACTCATGTAGCTACAAGAACTAGCAAATCCCAGATGAGCAGCATAGAGTGTAGTCTACTTGCTTACAGTCTGTGGAAGCTGATGAAACAAATATGGTTAGATAAGGCTAACAAAAACCTAAACAACTTTTAGAGACCTCATTCCTGAGGAGGTTCTCCTTTGACTGATGCTCATTACAGATCTCATTATCAAGGGAATCATACTACAAAATTACATGACTGCTAAATTATATCATATCATCACACACAGCCTCTGCTTCCGAAAACAAGTATTTTATATATACATATATTTATTTATTTATAATATAAATGCACATAATATATAATTCATATAATATATATATTTGCAGAGAAAGGATTAAGATTTCAACACACACTTTAATGAACACAATTTAATAAATAATAGACAATATAGGGCAAACTGTTGGGTATCTTACATCCTCACATCTCATTCTACTTTAGTTGTTGTTGTTGTTATGTGCCGTCGAGTCGTTTGCGACTCATAGCGACCCTATGTACAACAGCCGTAAACCCTGCTCTATCCTGTGCGAATCTCATTGCCTCTGACACACCCATCCCGATTACCCCAGTCACTGAATCAATTCACCTCATAGAGGGTCTTCCCCTCCTGCGCTGTCCCTCCACTCTGCCCAGAGACTGACTTATTTGCCTGAATGGGTTTAACCAGATCTCAAAAACTGTAAACTTGCTTTAGAAGTCCCTTCAAAGGAGACAAAACAGAGTTCCCTGGTAGGTTCAGGCTTACTCTGCATAGAGCAGTCACACTTCTCATGACCTGAATTTCATTTAGCCAATACTGTGACTTTATTTTGGCAACACAGTGGGCCAGATTCTGACATTTACTGTATGTACCTAACTTGCAAGAAATAAGACTTCTAAGATTGAATAGGACCCGCTTAGCACACTATTTATACTCTGAAATGAAACAAAGTGGGACAAGGGCCTGAGTATTCCTCTGCACAGCAAGGCACAAACACATTTGCCCAGCACTAATCCCCTGCATTCAATATAAAGCATGCAGACCTCTTTAGTGTTTGTGCCTAGTACTAGCTGGAGGCATGATTAATGCAAGCAGTGAAAACAACAATGACTATTGAAGAAGGGCTAATCAATTTATAGTTCTATTGGAGTTTGCTTTTACAAAAATGCTTTAATAAATGTGTTTTTAAAAACTGGAATGAAACGCAGGCTACACAAGCAGGGTTTGTTGCTGTTTGAATTTTACTAATGATTTTTTTTTTCATTTAGAAATTGCCTTCTATTTTAAGTAGGATGTATGTCAGAATCTCATTTTTTATATCATTTTCTTAACATATGCCTCACAAAGCTATGAAAATCAACACAAAATCAAAGATATATTTATTTATTATTTTACCTGATAAAATTAACTAGCAGCATGCAGGCTTACTTGAGCAGTGGACAGTGGTTTATATGCATTCAACATATCTGTTTACCTATCGATAACGGCAACTAAAGAAAGAACAGTGCAATTAACTAACATACATTTGACATTAGAATTCAAGTAACACAACACTTTTCTCCAGGCCTTTTTTTAACCTCTGGACGAAAAGATCTTTTACCAAGAGTTTAATATAGAAGGTCAGGAATTCTTCTTGTACCTTACATTGGAATCAAGGGAAATTGACAAGTGAGTAAATGAATGAATATGGCTTTTCAAGTGAGAATGACAGTAGAAAGAAAAATGGAACAGGAGAAGGGAGCAGTTTGCTAATTAAATAACTAATTACTGGTTGTCATTGTTGTTGTTGATTGCCATCAAGTCAAACATAACTCATAATGACCCTATGAACAAAAGACCTGAAGCCTTTCTATAACTATCTTTGTTTCTCAAAGTTCATAGAGATTTAGTTGGAATCAATTCATAGCTGACCTGCCCATGAGGTTTAAGAGGCTGCAAGTTGCACAAAAGGAAGAGGTTATCCATTATTTTCCCTGTAGATAACAGAACTGATAGATTCAACCTACCTTTTTGTTTGACAGCATAACTCCTTTTGCACTCACCAGAGCTCCCTAGGAAGGAGAAAAAGGTGTTGAGAGCATTATCTACCAAGCCAACTCTGACTTAGATAAGCATGTAAAGTTTCTGTTATGCTCACTTTTGGTTTTCTCAGTTACTTTGAACCCATAGTTTCTCCTGACCACATTGCCCAGGCTTTTCTTCTTTGTAAGACTAGACCTTCTTGTGACCTCTTTCCTTGACTCTAGATCCTGTCACAGGAACCAGGCTCATCATTTTATACGGAAAGAAGTTGATAAAGCTTTCTATTTCTTTTTTAAAAATCTGAAGAAGAGTAAAGGAAATGTTTCATTTCACTTTAGTTGAGTGTGAAAAGCCTGATTTTGTTTAGTTGATATTTCCATCTTTTTTCAGTCATGTACCAGATGGTTAAACTACCATCCCATGCTGCTGTTATAGCTTTTAGTGCAAAGATGAAGACTTAAATATATGACATTGCGGTTGACAGTTATTTTATTACTCTTAGCAGCAGAAGACACACAGAAATTAGATAAATAAAATGACAACAACACTATGAAGTCTGGTTTATTTAACATTAACTCATTTACTTAAAAGGCAAGGATTCTTACAACTGGGCCAACTGGCAGCACCATGATAGATCAAAAAAAAGATTGAGATTGTTAACAAGTATAGCTTGCTTGGCTCCACAATCCACATTGTTGGCACTAGCAGTCAGAAAATCAAAAGACAAATTGCACTGAGAAAATGTGCTGTCAGGAACCTCTCCAGAGTGCCAAGAAACAATGGTGTCAGTCTAGAGACTATGGTGTGCCTGGTCCAGGCCATGGTCTTTGCGACTACTTGCTGTGTATAAAAGAGCTAAACAATGAATGAGGATAACAGAAGAAGAATTGATGAAGAGAGTGGACAATTACTGAGGATGACAGAATGACACGCAATGGAGTCAAGTATAGGTGAGATAGTGTGACTGTCAAGGTTCAGATCTATTGTTCGTAGGGTTGCCTTGCATGACAAAGACAAAAAAAAGACCAAAAAATTATATATTTAATAATATAGGAATAAAAGGGAATGTCTCAATTTGACAAAGGTAATTATACAAAACTAACAACAAACTAAAAGACTTGTGCTTTCTTTTCTTTTAAGATTATTTATTTTTTCTATCTAATTTTCTTTTTTAATTGAAATTTTAATGAAAGTTTAGAGAGAACATGGATTTCCATTCATTCATTGCTGTACAATTGCCTCCCGGCCCTCCCCTTCTCTACCCAGTTTGCTTTTCTGATTGGAAAAAAAACACAAAAAACCAAGCAACTTTCATTGTTATACTATCTTAGCCCCTCCCAAGTCCACTTAACTATTCAACTTTTATTCTGGACTCTTGTCATGCAAACAATACCCAATCATATATTCCATTTAGGCAGTTCTCTCCCTCATCTATTTCAATGCAGTATACATTATTTATCCCCTCTTTTCCCAGTTTTCTACCAACCCCGATGTCAGTCTTATTTTATAATGGTGGTATTATTCAGTATTTGTCCTTTTGTGACTGAGATATTTCACTCAGCATAATGCCCTCCAGGGTCACCCATTTTATATAACATTTCATTAATTCCTTGTTTTTCAATGATGCATAATATTCCACTGTGTGAATACACCACAGCTTCTCTATCCATCCATGGGCACTTGGGTTGTTTCCATCTCTTTGCTATTGTGAACAATGCAGCAATAAACATGGTGTGCATATACCTGTTCTGCATATGTTTGTTCTAATTTCTTTAGGGTATATTCCCAGCAGTGGAATTGCTAGGTCAAATGGTATTTCTACTTTCAACTTGTGCTTTTTTATCAACATCAGGAAAAGATAAGAATAACTATTCTCACCACTACTATTTAATACTGCACTGAAAGTCTTGTCCAGAGCAGTTATTCAATAAAAAGAAATAAAAGGTGTCCAAACTTACAACAAATACATAAAATTACATTTTTAATGATATGATGGTATATATAGAAAACATAGTGAAGAACCCTCTAGAAAATTAATAAAATAAATAATAAATAATTCAATAAAATTACAAGATACAATACCAACAGAGAAAAATAAATTCTAAATTGGAAATTATGACAATTATTCCAATTATTGGGAGTTCTGGTGATGTACTGGGTAAAGACTTGCACTGCCAACTGAAAGGCAAATAGTTTAAATCCATCAGTTGCTCTGAGGGGGAAAGATGAGCAATCTCCTGTCATGTGATTTACAGCCTTTCAAAAGCCACTAGAGGATCACTTATGAGTCAGTTCTGACTTAACAGCACATAGCAACAACACTAAGATTCCATTTATAGTATTCTGAAGCAACAAATGTCTAGAAATAAAATTAATCAAATGAGGTGAAATAGAGATACACTAAAAAGTATAGATTATCACTAAAATAAAGAAGATCCAAGGTAACAGAAGAGTATTCTTTTAAATGTAGTATGTTCTTGTTGTTGAGAACCATTGAATTGGAACCGATACGTAACTGATCCTCTGACGAGGTTTCAGAGGCCATAAATCTTGCAGGAAGAGATTGCCCTGGAACAATTTGTAGATTCCAACTACATAAGCTTTCATTGAAAACACAATTCCTTATCATTAAACCATCAGATTTTACTTAAGATGTTAGTAATAGCCAAAGAAGTCTATAGATTTCATTCAGTCTGTAGCAAAATGTTAACAGTCTTCTTTGCAGAAATGGAAAAGTCAACCTCATATTTATATGGAACAGAAAATGGTCCCAAATACCCAAAGCAATCTTTAAAAGAGAATAACATATTAGAGAACTTGCATTTCTCAGTGTTAAAGCACAGTAGTAAAAATTGTGAAGCCCAGACCTCAATAGGACTATTGTGAGTTTACTAGGTCTTAAAAAGTTTTGCCTCTAACACGTATAGTTTTACCGATTTTCAGTGGTTTTCTACTAATAGAAAAACTCTTAAGTTTTTCTTCTCTGGCAGATTTTCATTCTGCACATGTTCTTCTAGATTTTCTGGGTTTTAAAGGCATGATGATAGACATAGAGATCAATGGAATAAAATTGGGAGTTTAGGGAAACCATATGTATCTCTAGTAAATTGATTCATGACAACTGCTAAGAACATGCAATAAGGAAAGAAGAGTTTCTTTAATAGATAATGTTGATAGAGATAAACAAAGTATTTCAATACAAATATAGTACTTTATAGGATTCATCAAAATTTTACAATTACAAGTGCTTTAAATTGGATAGTTTCCTGAGGCCCTTGAAATGCATGTTCATAAATTGCACAACTTAAAACAGTGTAAATAGTCCTAACACAGCTTTGAAGTACAAAGGCCAAATCAAGGTGTTACCAAGATTCTGTGGAATAAACTATTTCTTGCCTTTTCCAGCATGTAGTGGTTCAAACAATTTCTTGGCTTGTAGCAATGCTACTTTAATGTTTTCCTTGCTGGACAGTGGCTGCTTTTTCTTTCTCTGAAGTTCCTTTTACTCCATCTAATAACGATAGATGCATTTACATTTAGGGTCTACTCGTATACAGGAGCAGAGGTCTGTAGGCAATGCAGAAGGAAGGTGAGCCTTTCCTGAGTCCAGAGACAGAGGTCTGCAGGCAACAGCTAAGAGGCAGCTGTGGTATCATCGAGGGTTCTGAGGCCTCCAGACAATGAAGAAGGCAGGTGAGACTCTGGCCAATGAGAAGGACCAGTCCTAAAGATCTGGCTCAACCACTGCCCATGCCAGCTAAGACCCTGTTCTGTCTTACAATGTTATATGAGTTATAGGAGACTATCAATATGCACAAGATCTGTTAATATGACTATTATTCAAATATATGCATCAACAATTAAAGCCAAAAAAGAGGAGACTGAGGGTTTCTACCAACTTTTCAGTCTGAAGATGACCAAACATGTAATCAAGACGGAGACTGGAATGCAAAGATTGAAAATGATAAGGAAAAAATGATAATTGAAATGGCTTGGTGAAAGAAATGAAGTTGGAAACAGAATGTTTGAATTTTGTTCACTCAATGCTTTATTTATAGTACATGTCAGTTTTTAAAAGTGCAAAAGACAACCTTCTACATGGAATTAACATGATGGACTGCACAGAAATCAGATTACCCTGGTGGCCTAGTGGCAAGAAGCTGCACTGCAATCTCAGAGGTGTGTGGTTCGAATCCACCAGATGCTCTGCTGGAGAAGGAGGGGTAATCTCCTCCTGTACCAGTCAGATCCTATTTGACCATACACATAAAAAATAATAATAATAAAATTTTTAAAAAGCAACAAAACAAAACAACAAACTAGACCAGGGTCTGATTGTGGAACAGACCATCAATTACTTCTGTGAAAGTTCAAATAGAAGCTGAAGAAAATTAAAACTAGTCCACAGTAACCAAACTAAGATCAGAGTCTGTCAGAGTTGAATTTGTGAATCATTTCAAGAACAGGCTTGAGGCATTAAACACCAGTGATCTGTTGGAAGAAAACAAAGATATCACCCATGAAAGGAGTAAAAAACAAATAACCAAAGCTATATCAGAAGAGACTGTGAAAATTGCATTAGAAAATTGAGAAGCCAAAATAAAAAGAGGAAAAGCCAAAGTAAGAGAGGTGAACAGAAGATTTCAAAGGGTAGCTCAAGAAGACAGCAAAATAATATAACAAAATATGCAAAAATCTGGAATCAGAGACTAAAAAGCAAAAATATCACTCAACATTTCTCAAGCTGATAGAATTAAAAAACAAATTTAAGCCTAGCGTTATAACACTGACAGATGCTATGAGCAAAAAAAAAGATGGCATGAATACACAAAATAAATTTAGAAAAAAAGAAAATACACTTAAAAATTCAGGAAGTACCATGTGAACAAGAGCCAAGATGTTTGTGATATATATTATGTTTAGATTTCTCATCATATATATATTGCTCCATCTAACATACTTTGGACATGTTGTGAGGAGAGACCAGTCCTTAGAGAGGGACATCATGCTTGGGAGGGTGGAGGGACAGCGCAGGAGAGGAAGGCCCTCTATGAGGTGGATTGATTCAGTGACTGGGATAATTGGGATGGGAGTGTCAGAGACAGTGCGACTGGCACAGGACAGAGCGGAGTTTAGGGCTGTTGTACATAGGGTCACTATGAGTCACAAGCAACTCGACGGCACATAACAACAACCTATATAGAGATATATAATGGATAGATGACTTTATGTTTTACAATATTTATATCAGAAATTTATTGACATGACTTTGTTATGTGTAAGTTGATAACAGAATGGTCAACATTAATACTCCACTTAATACAAGCTTTCTAGACAGGAAACACAATAATCAGGTTTCAGCAAAATGACTGACAACTACAGTCAGGAAAAGGAGATAAGGAGCAAAATGATAACTTGGTCACTGACTATGTTAGTAGTAGTTGTTATGTGCCATCAAGTCGCCCATGACCACAGCAACCCTCTCTACAGCTCTGAATCCTGTTTTATCCTTAACCAGTCTCACTGATTCTGACACTACTAAACCTGTTGTCATCATTACTGTATAAATCCATCTCAACTGGGGTCTTCCTCTCCTGTACTGCCCCTCTATCATTCCAAGCATGATGTCCTTCTGCAAGGACTGGTCTTTCCTGGCCACGAGTCCAAAGTATATGACACAGAGCTTTAAAATCATTGCCTCTAGGGAGAAATTTGGTCTAACCCTCTATTTGTTCTTCTGGTCGTCTATGGTATATGCTCAATACTCTTCTCCAGCACTACAACTCAAAGGCATCAATTCTTCGTCAGTCATCCTTAGTCATTGTCCAGCTTTCTGTGGCATAGCAAATAATTGCGAAGACCATGGTCTGGATCAGGCATCCCTTAATCTCTGAAATCATTGCTCTTTAGCACTTTGAAGAGGTCCCTGACAGCAGACTCCTCCAATGCACTTCATCTTTTGATTTCCTAACTAATAGTGCCAGAAGTGTTGATTGTGGAGCCTAGCAAATTGAAATTGTTAACAACCTCAAGCTCTCTCTGTCCATAATGGTGCTGACCATGTAAGAACAAATATTTTAAAGAAGTTGTAAAAGGGGAGAGATGGGCTGTAAAATAATTTAGACTCACCGCAGATGATTTTTCTGAGTTTATTTGCCTCATTATTATTTAACACAGAATGACTAAAAGTAAACAGTGATCCTAAAGGAAGAAAACAGAGCATAAATGCAATGGCAGTGACTCATAGAGCTTAGCCTGAGTGGGTTGGATAAGCCCTGGCTCACTCAATTTATGGTGGAGATAAAGTGATGATGACAATTTTTCATTACTTTTGCCTTGGATCTTTATTTTATTCCCTTACCTTGGTGATGATAACAAGTAAAAGAGTCACAGCAGGAAGTGGCCTAAGTAATTTTCTTTGCAAGTTATTACAATAAAGCTAGTGAGGTGGATACATTCGTATCTATCAGTCAAGTTCTAGGTAGTCTTCTAAACTAAATAGCCAGTCATTTCAGAAATTACAAGTAAATATTTTGCATACATATTTATAAGGATAAAATGACATAAATGGCATGTATCTAGTCCTGCCTTATGTACAGTTTACAGTCTTTACTTGACATAGTTCTTTCAATGCACTTTTTTTAAATTTAAATTTTAAGATTTATTTTTTTTAAATAATTTTAATGAGCATTTACAGAGATTTTGGACCTCAATTCATTCATTGCAGCACCTCTATCCCCGCCCAGCCCACCCCACCCCCAAGTTCTCCTCTCCTTCAAAAGCTAAAGAAACACTCCCTCCCTGGTACACAATCCCCCCCGCAACCCTCCCGCCACCCCAAGTACATTCCACTATGCAACTCAATGCACTTTTATAATTGACAGAGTACTTGCTCGGGACTTTACTGTACTGATCCTTGAACCTCCATGTATTTTTAAAGCTGACTTGAAAAGGCAGTTAGCAATCAATGATCTTTTTATCTAGTCTCACAAAAAAGATACTTTCAGAGCGGTTGTGCCATTTTACAAGCTCACCGACAGTGTATGAGAGTTCCCACTTCACCACATCCTCTCAAACTTTTATTACTTGCTGCCCTGCTAAATTTTGCCATTGTACTGGGATGAGATGGTATCTCATTGTGGTTTTGGTTTACATCTCTTATTGCTGATGATTTTGAGCATTTTGTCACGTGTCTGTTGGCCATCTGAATGTCTTTCTCTGTTAAAAGTCTTTCCATGTCTTTTGTCCATTTTGTAATTGATATATCATCTTTTTCTTTCAGGGACCCAGTAATATTCTGTAAATTTTGTTTAAAGTCTCTTATCTAAGCTAATATTGCCAAATGTTTTCTTCTCACCCTATTGGAAAAGGTTTTTGATGTACACAAGGGTTTAATCTATAGACTGTGCAATTCATCAATTTTATCCTCTCCTGATTGTGCATTTATGACTGTATTTGTCAGCTTCTTTATTGATCTGGGCCGCTCTGGAGAGGAAGTTTGACACTCCTCAAATCGCTGAACATAGAAACTCCATATGATCCAGCAGTAGCTAGGAATATTACCCAAAAAATTTAGACCTGACAAAACAACTATGAGGTATCATCTCACCCCAGGAAGAATAGTAAAATTTAACAGAGCAGCAAACATCAAATGATGGCAAAGTTGTGGAAAAACTGGAACCCTTATTCACTGTTGGTAGGGGTGTAAAATGGTGTAACCACTATGGAAGGCTATATGGTGCTTTCTCAAAAAAGTTGCTAATACAAATACAATTTGACCCAGTAATTCCACTGCTAGGAATATACTCTAAAGAAACCATAATCACCACCCAAACAGATATATGCACATTCATGTTTATTGCTGCTTTGTTCCTAATAGCAAAGAGTTGGAAGCAACCCAAGTGCCCATCAAAAATGAATGGATAGAGAAACTCTGGTATAGTCACACAATGGACTACTATGCTGCATTGAAAAACAAGAAACTCATGAAGTATTATATAAAACAGGTGACCCTGGAGGACCTTGTGCTGAGTGAAATATCTCAATCTCAAAAGAACAAATATTACATAGTGCTACTGTTGTAAACTGGGACTGACATCGAGGTTGAGGAAAGACTGAGAAAGAAGGGATAAATAATGTATACTTCATTGAAACAGATGAGGGAGAGAACTGTTTAAAAGGGATATATGTGATTATGTATTATTGTCATGATAGGAGTTCAAAATGAACGGTGTACAGTAGAGTGGACTTGCGGGGAGGGATTGTATAACAATGCAAGAATTTTTCTTTTACTTTTCAAAGAGGAGAGCGAATTGGAGGGGAGGAGTGGGCAGGGAGAAAAGTGCAATAATGAATGAATGGAAATCCTAAGTCTATGTAAATTTACATTTAAATTAATTAAAGATAAAGTAGAACTGAGACACAAATGGAGATTTATACACCAATGTCCATAGCAGCATTATTTACCATCACAAAAACTCAGAAACAGCTCAAATATGTAACCACAACCGAATGGATTGAGAAATTATTCTACATTCACATATACAATACTATGCAGCACTCAGGAGCAATGATTTTGAAAAATACTACTAAACTTGGGAGAGACTGGAGAGAATTGTGTGGAGTGAACTAAGTCTCATAAGGACATATACTTCATAAGACCATTATTGTAAAAATAGAAGGACCCTTGTGGCAAGAAGCTGTGCTGCAATCCAGAAAGTTTATGTTGGAATCTACCAGTTGCTCTGCTTGAAAAGGATAGAAAATCTCCTTCTTGGTGATTAACTAACTGCCTCTGAAAACCCACCGGATGGTCAGTTGTGGGTCAATTTCTGACTTGATGGTACACAGCAATCCAAAGGGTGGAGGGGAGAGAGCAGAAGGGTGAGGATGAAATCACAGGGCTGTACAGTTTGCTGGGTAAAGGGAAAAAGGAAATGGGAAAGATCCACTGGGGACGTGAAAGTCAGGGTAACTATGAGCATAGTCCAATGGTGATTAATTTTATAAAACATGATTGTATGAAACACAATGTGAATGAAGAATAATGTGAAACACAATGTATATGAACTTTGTAAGTAAATCAATAAAAAATAAAAATTTTAAAAATCCCCCAAACCACCAGACATATACTCTCACATTATAAAAAAGATGCTTTCATAAATACCAGTTATGGAAAACCAAAAACTTTCATACTCTCTCTCTTTTTTTTTTACTCTCTTTCTAATGAAAAAGTGGTATTTGTCTGTATTTGTAATTTTGTATATTGTACTTGATAAAAGACTCACAATTTTCCTGGAGACTTTATTATAACCATTTTCCTGTTGAGATTCAGTTGGGTTATTTTCTTCATTCATTTACGTGTTCACTCATTCACATAGTTTTTCAGCAATTTACTAAAAACAATGTGAATAACACTAAGATGTCTATATTTCTCTGCTTTTTAAGCAGTTACATAATTTGGGTGTGGAACAGTATTTTAGCATACATTTTAGAAATACTATGTCCACAACCTGAAATGGACATTGAAGTTCAAAATAAGATGTTCTGTATAGCAACAAAGGAATCAGTATGTTCTTGAAGAAAGCATAGAATCATGAAAGTGTTTAAAATAGCACCTAATATGTGTTCCATATTTCTCTCAAGATGTTTCCCTTAAATCAATTCCATACTGCTGGTGTGTCATGTGAATTTGAAAATGGAAACTTCTTTGAAAATCCCTGAGATTTTCACTACAAGTCAGTGAAGAGGACATGAATTATCTTACTTTTCTTTCTCAGACTGCAGTTAAGGAGATGAAAATCTGCCTGGTAGCACCTGGATGTCTTTAATTCTGCTTCCTAAGTATCTGTCTGACTTGGAGGGATATGACATGTGAATTGAATCCAAATATATTACGCTGGTGACAGTTAACCTAGATTTGTCCACTTTTCATGGGTAAGCAATAATACCATGTTCCATTTTATTCTCAGGTTATGACCTTCCCATTAATTGCCTAATAAAGTAGGGGGAGGGAATGAATGCCTTCAGTATGAATACATATTCTTTTATCAGTAAACAAAAATGATGCTTAAAGCCAAAGGTAGATGTTAAAAGAGAAAGAACTGAATGTTGAGCTCAGCCCTCTCCTCTAGTTCTTATGGATTCCTTTACGCATTCAATTATCAAAAACTTCTCTTATGATTCCGCTGTCACGTGTTCATTTTATGTCATAATATTTACATTATGATGAGTGGAATGTTCTCTAAGTAGAACACAAGATGTTGACATTCCCTTCAAAAAGTAAATTTCACTTTCACCATGACCTTTATAAGAAGCTGAGCTAACCTGGCCTCAGATTTTTTTTTAACTAGAAGGAAAGGGGTGCAAAGAGATGAATACTTACAGCGTGTTGCAGAATAATGATAAAAATCAATGAACAACTTTGTGAATAACCAAAAGAATGATTTTTTAAAATAGCATTTATCCCATCACAGCAATATAAAGTCTACAACCAAAGAATGTTAGTCATACTATTAAGCTTTCTGATACAAAGCTCTACCCTTAATATATTTTGTTGTTGTATATTGTCGAACTAAAACTGACCCAACAGTTCACTCTCCAGTGGGTTTCCAGAGGCAGTTAATCTGGAAAAACAAAAATTGGTGCTAAATTTAAGCGGCATTGTTACATCATTCTCACTTACACCCATATGAATATAAAACTGGATTTTTTTCAACCATATAATTCCATGCTACCATATTAACTGTCGTTTTTAACAGTTCTTCCATGCTAGAGAGGTGCTGATCTCTTTCCATAAATATTTTTGTTTGCTTACAAAGTTTGTATACATTGTGTTTTACACTATTTTTCATTCATATTGTATTTCATACAATAATGTTCATGCATTGTATTTTACTGGGACCAAGCTTAGAAGGTCTAGTCTATGGTATTAAAACACTGACAAATATAGCCAGAAGTGCACAATCTGGAGAGGATAAAATTGATGAATGGAACTTTCAAAAGATTAAATCTCTGTGCTCATCAAACACTTTTTACAACAGAGTGAAAAGAAAATTAGAAACAAACATTTGGCAATACCAGCTCAGACAAGGGTCTTATAATACAAGTTTACAGAATACTCCTGGACATCCAGAAGAAAAAGACTGATAACATAAACAAAATGGGCAAAAGACATGGAAAGACTTTTCACAAAGGAAGACATTCAGATGGCCAACAGACACATGAAAAAATACTCAAATCACAGGCAATAGGAGACACAAATCAAAACTACAATGAGATAGCATCTCACCCCAGCAGCAGTGGCAAAGTTTATTAGGGCAGCAAGTAGTAAATGTTGGGGAGGATGTAAAGAGTAACTCTTCCCCATATATTAATTCATTTACTTCATTCACTTGTTTGTCTTTGGGCAGTACTTTCTGGGTATTATCAACTGTTTACAAGCTTGAACATTAACCAAAAGGCTAGACATTGATGTCTATCCAGAGTAACTCAGAAGAAAGTCCTGGTGATAAACTTCTAAAATAAAGTCAGTGATCAAAAAGTCTTTGGAACACAGTTCTGCTCTGACACACACTTAAGGGCAACTCTTAATGATACTGCTTTCTCCAAGTACATTTTCAGTTTCCTCACTAAAGGCAGCAGCAACCCTGCCCTATTTTTATTGTTCCTGAATCTACAATATGTCTTATAATTATGTGGTAATTTACTATAAAACAAGCAAACAACAGACTATTTATTATGACAGTGATAATGCATATCCTTAGGGAGCTCTGGTGGCCTAGTGGTGAGAAACTGTGCTGCAATCTAGAAGGCACACAGTTCTAATCTACCATCTGCTTTGTGGGACAAAGCTATGCAACCACCTGCTGTGCTATTTATTGCCTCTGAAAACCCCTGGAGGGTCAGCTAGAAGTTGATTCTGATTCTACAGCACATAACAATAACTTAGAAGATTGAGATGATCCACTAAATTAACTAGTATTTCTTTTCCAACAGTCTTCTTTCTTTCATTATTAAGAAAATTCCCAATCTAATTTCTAATGCCAGAACTTGATTTTGCCTGTTCACAAAATACATATTTATAAGATTTACACACTCTGTATGTACTCTTTATGAATGACTTCTTTTCTCAGTATATTTTCTTCTGGTGTAAGTAATTTGTTATTATTTATTTTTTAGTAACTTTTCAGTTAAGTATAATTTACCCTTTTCCTAAGAATTTGAGATCGGTCTCACTGCTGTTGAAATGATTCTCTCTACTAGTGACTTCTTGAGGATGTAAATCTAAGTAGGAGGAGAATCCTTGTCTTTCTTCCCCCAGGGTGACTAGTGGATTTGAAATGCTACAATTCTGTGGTCTTCTGTGTTAGCACTGTAACATACCATCAACTGTCATCAGAGCAATAACTTGAGGTAGAGAATGAAATTTTTAAGTTTTTCCTTTTTCCTCATATACAAAGCACATTTAAAGTTACAAATTATGTTGAACACAAGTCAAATTTGCTTCCAAATACTTACTTCGCTGTATTGCAGAAATCTTTATATTTTATGGAAATCCTGGTGACATAGTTCATAACGAATTTAACTATTAACCCATAGGTAGTACCTTGCCAGTTGTTCAAATCCTTCAGCTGCTCCTTGGGGAAAAGATGAAAAATCTCCTAGTCTCCTTCAGAAAACTCCCTGGAGAGTCAACTCTGAGTAGGGTCTGACTTGGTGGCAATGAGAAAGAGATGAGAGAACACTCATTTTTATGACATTTTCTTATCATTATTTTCTAATTTTCATTCTATTTCCCCCCCAGTAGGTTATTTAGAAGTGTGTCAATTAATTTCCAAGTATTTGAGGTTTTACTGAACAGTTTATTACGAGGTTTTGCTAAACAGTTTATTACCAGTTCTTGATTTAGTTCAGTCATAGACAGAAAGCTATACAGCTTTAATTGAAACATATTTTATCACAAAGATATGGTCATTACGTGAATACACTTGTGCACTGAAAAATAATAGTTGTTTAGGGGAATGTACTATAAATGGCAACTGAGCCAATTACACTGATTTTCTTTTGGCAATTTAATCAATTGCTGAGGGAGAATATTAAAATTATTCAACTGTAAATGAAAGTTTTGGTCCTTCTCCCTCTTAGTTTCTTTGTGAAGAGTGGACATTTTTGTGATTTGAATATCTGACTTAGGTATATACACAGTAAGGATTTTTAAGTCTTCATGATGAACTGATTTTCATTCTTTCCTATCATATAACATAATTTATCATGCAGCTCACTTATCTGTACTAATAACCTCAGTTTTCTAAAACCTTCTGATTGTAGTACCTTTTCCTATATATGTCTTTATTATTAGAAGTGGGTATAGTATAAAGTGTCTGTCAGATACTCCTCTAAATCTGAACATTCAGATTAAGACAGACTAGGAAGAAAGATTGGCCACCCACTTCTGAAGTAGCAGGCCTCTGAAAACCCTATGGACAACACAACACACGCAGATTAACAAAAAGGGCAACCTAGGTAGAACCATCAAATATGGAAACACAAGGGAGGAGGAACAGCTGTAAACAGACCCTAGTGATTGGTACATGGAATGTGAGAGCCATGAATGAAGGAAAATTAGGAATTGTTAAGAAAGAAATGGAACGCATAAATATTGACATATTAGG
>NW_006400130.1:1601480-1603726 GCF_000299155.1 Elephantulus edwardii
CCTCTATGAGATGGATTGATTCGGTGACTGGGGTAATCGGGATGGGTGTGTCAGAGGCGGTGCAGTTCGCACAGGATAGAGCAGGGTTTAGAGCTGTTGTGCATAGGGTCACTATGAGTCGGAAATGACTCGATGGCACATAACAACATAGTATAAAGAACACACAGATGAGTTATACTATTATATTCTAATCAGACAACTTCTGCCTTTTTATTGGAATGTAACATTTCTTTTGAGATGGTCATCAGTAGATTTTTAGTCTCTTTTTTTACATCTTTCTTATCTTGTTTTGTGCTAATTCATTATTATTACTAGTATATGATCTCTATTGTTTTAACAATAGACTGATTGTTATGCATACTCAATTTATCACAATTTGCCTGAAATCTATATTTTATCACATCTCCTGTGGTGTTAGACTCTCATTAGTTGCTGGTGAGTTAACTGTATTCATATAATTTCATTAATCCTGACTTCTAATCTTTATTAAAGAGCAACCTGGAAGATAAATTCAGTGTTAGTGTGGAAAGGGGTTTATAAACCCATAAACTACAAGATTGTACTGGAATCTTTAGGAGTCACAAATACTATGATACTATCAACCAATTTCTTATCTTACAGTGAGAATTTTACTGCAGGTGAGGTTGGAAAAGATAAAATTAGTTTGTTTATAAACCTCTTTCAACATGTAGTAATATTAGTGTCAGTTATCTGTTGCCAGAGTTATTGGCCAGATTTATTAACGTTTTTAGCCAGTAGTTTTTGTATGTAGCAGGAATGTCAGAGTTGGTTCAAGATCTTGTAGATTTCCAGGGGATGTGTAAGGCTATAGGAGGACAAGGGGTGAAAATGGGTATGTGCTTAACTACTTACCAAATGGTTGATAGTTCAAATTCATCTAAGGATGTCTTGGAGGAAAAGTTTGGTAATTTAAATCCTGAAAATCCAGTGGAACCCAGTTAACTGTAACGTACACACATTGGGATCAGAAATGTAGTGACAACTTGTTTCGCTTTGTTGTGTATACATCTAAGGTTAAATTTCAAATTTTGAAAATGGACTTCATTAAGGAGGCAAGATTATTTATGTAATGCTCACTTTTTGAGAAATCAAGAAATTCTATTTTTTATCGTTTGTATTTGATTATGCATCAGCAAGCACACTTTATCTGTGAATAACTGCAACTGAGAAAGCAAATGAACCAGTATGCTAGATGGAATCTTAACAGTTATGGTATAGGCTTTGGAGTTTTGTTTGCAGAAAATAATCTTCCCCAGAAACATTCATCTCTGTGATGGCAGTAAGACATAAATTTAATGAGAAAACCTACTGTAGTATGTTTGTGTCTTCGTTTAACCATCATAATTTTTAACTATCATAATGTGAAAATTAAATATACATACATTTAATTTCCATGTTCTCTTTTATGTAATAATTAAAAATGGAAAAGTAGAAAATCATGGAACTGTAAAAAACATAGCTTTTCGAATGGGATAACCTTGTACTGAATGGGAGACTAACTTCTAATAAATTGTGTGATTTGGATAGTTTTGGAAAAATCCCAAATTTGTTAAAAATGATAATGGGACATACTCAGTATAATGTCTGACCTCAATTAATGGCTGCAATGAATTCATTCAAAGCCTTTCCTTCTAAGGAGAGTTGATTAATTATATACCATGGCATAGTGATTATGAAAGCTATGAATATTAAGAATTCATTAGATGGCAAGTCTTGTAACTTGCTAAGACTTTTATTAATAAAATTCATTGAGGGTTATTATTTCTTAATAAGAATGGAATAACATTTTTAAAATCAGCACACAATGGAACATTTTCACTCAGGTAAGATTTAATTTGAAATATCTAAGAAATTAAACACCTTTTTTCCCTGAAAATCCTCATGGATTTCCACTGATGTTTCTTGAGTCCTGACCTGGAAAAGAGATAGCGTTAAAAACTTAATAGAAGTTAGAAAGAAAAAAAATTAATAGCAGTTAGGTGTTTCCTCAAAAAGCTCCACTACTGGGAATATACCCAGAAGAGTCCATAACTGACACCCAAGCAGATATATGCACACCCATGTTTATTGCAGCTTTGTTCACAAAAGCAAGGAGATGGAAACAACCTAAGTGCCCATCAACAAATGAATGGCTAGAGAAGCTGTGGTATATTCGCACAATGGAATACTATGCTGCATTAAAAAACAAGGAACTCATGCAATATTACTCAAAATGGTTGACTCTG
>NW_006400130.1:1604641-1611648 GCF_000299155.1 Elephantulus edwardii
GAATGAATGAAAACCCAAAATCTCTATAAATGTTCATTAAAACTAATAAAATGTAATAATAATAAAACAAAAAAAAAGCACTGAACATGGAGAATTCTATATGACTCAGCTACTCCACTGCTAGGAATAAACCCCAAGGAAAATAAAACTGAGACACAAACTGAGATTTTTACACCAATGTTCATAGCAGCATTATTCACAGTAGCAAAAACATAGAAACAGCCCAAGTGTCCATAAACAAACTACTGGATTAAGAAATTTGTGGTATAGTCACACAATTAATTACTACGTAGCACTTAGGAGCAATGGCTTTGAAAAATACTATATAACATGAGAGACACTTAAGAGCATTATATGGAATGAACTAATTCAGTCTCGTAAGGACAAATACTATGTAAGACCATTATTGTAAATATAGAAGAATAGATTTTTATAATATTCCGTTGCTAACCTTTTAATTTTGGTTGGTTCTATTGTGACATTTCCCCTTTCATCTCTTATTTGGATAATGTACATCTTTTCTTTCTTTCCCTTTGTTAGTTTTGCTAGTGGTTTGTCAATTTTATTGACCTATTCAACAAATGAATGGCTAGGAAAAACTATGGTATATTCATACAGTGGAATAGTAAGCGGCACTGAAGAACAATGAACACGTAAAACATTACACAAAATGAGTGACCTTGGAGGACATAACACTGAGTGAAATATCTCAGTTACAAAAAGGCAAATACTGCATAGCCCCACTGTTATAATGCAGGTCTGACATAGGGAGTAGGGAGGAGAATAGGATAAGAGTGGGTAGATAATAACCATTATGTTGGAATAGATTATAGAAATAATTGTTTTAAAGGAATATATAATTAGGCATTATACTTATGACAATAGTCCAGAAAAAGAGGTACATTACTGGAAAGAGAACATGAGTGAGGGGGAGGTAGTTGTGCAATAATGAATTTTTTTTAACTGGACTAGGGGGAGAGAGAAGGGAGGGAAAGGGGACAAAATGTGCAACAATGAATGCATGAAAATCTAACTTTCCTGTAAACTTTCATTAAAATCACAATTAAAATAAAAAAAAATATTTAAAAACCCACAAAAGAATAACTAGAAAAATGTGTATGAATATCCAAAAAGAGAAAAGAAGGGGCAGAAAGTAGAGGGTGGGAAGTGGGGAAAATTAGCAGATCACAGAGCTTGCTGGGTGAATGGGGGGGGAGGGGTGTGAAGGAATAACGAAAGATCCAGTGTGGATCTGAAAAGATGGGCTAAAAGTGAACATAGATACCATTTGACCCAGCAATTCCACTACTGGGAATGTATCCCAAAGAGACCATAACTGACATCAAAGCAGATATATGCACATCCATGTTTATCGCAGCTCTGTTCACAATATCAAGGAGTTGGAAACAACCCAGGTGCCCATCAACAAACGAATGGATAGAAAAGCTGTGGTATATTCACAGAATGGAATACTACGCTGCATTGAAAAACAAGGAACTCATTCAATATTATTCAAAATGGGTGACACTGCAGGACATTATGCTGAATGAAATATCTCAGTTGCAAAAGGACAAATATTGCATGGTGCCACTGCTGTAAAATGGGACTGATATCAGGGTGCGGGTAAGACTGAGAAAAACTGGATAAATTGTGTATAATACACTGAAACAGATGAGGGAGTGAATATGATGTATGATAGGGTATTATGCTTAACACAAGAGTCAACAATTAAGGTTGCATAGTGGAATGTACTTGGGGCAGTGGGAGGGTGTGGGGGGATTGTGTACCAGGGAGGCAGTCTTTCTTTTACTTTTGAAAGAGAGGAGCGAACTGGGTGGTGGGGGGAGAGGGCTGGGCGGGTAGAGAAATGCAGCAATGAATGAATGGAAACCCAAATTCTCTGTAAATGTTCATTAAAATTATTTTTTTAAAAAGTGAACATAGACATTAATTTTATAAGACATAATGTATGGGAATGATTGTAAGAAATACAGTGTGAATTAAAAAGATAAAATAAAAAGAAGTCAGAAAGAGAATAGAGACAATTAGTATCCCCCTACACACACTAAAAACCCAAACATTTGTATCCTGAAGCTAATATAGCTCCCTGAACTGTTCAGTTACATGAACCAGTACATTCTTTTTTGCTTAAATAAAAAACAACAATAATACCCAATGACCAAAAACTTCACTCAGTCTGTTTTCTCTTCAGATTTTTGCAGGAAACATGAATGCTGACAGTGTGGTGCATCACAAATTACTGCACTCGGTGAGAGCTCGCTTCATTCGCTTTGTGCCACTGCAATGGAATCCAAGTGGGAAAATTGGCATGAGAGTCGAAGTCTATGGATGTTCTTATAGTAAGTATACACGTATATTATTACATTTTGTGTGACTGACATCAACATAGTGTTAGCTTATCTGCTTATCAGAAAAGTTATTTCTAGATTTTAATAACTCAAAAACATTTGAAAGTATATTCAATTGAGTATAGTCAAGTAATTCAATTGAGTGATAGAAAACGTATGCGTCTATTTTTTTACAAGATTTTAACATCAGAGTATATGGACTAATACTGCATGCTAGCAATCTCTATAAGTAAAGTATGGACTTCAATACTAATGGAAAATTAATATCTGCACAGCAAAAAATTTAAGTGTGAAAGAATTATGTAGAACTTGAATAAGCACTTATTTGTTTTAGAATACATTCTTTGGTTAACTATTGCGTTTATAAACACATTCAGATGGTGAACAAACACATGAAGAAATATTCTAAATCCCTAGCTCTAAGACAGATGAAAATCAAAACAATTATGAAATATCATCTCACCACAGTAACAATAGCAAAGTACAACAAAGAACCCAACAACATATCCTGGCGAGGTTTTAGAGAAAATGGAACCCTTGTTGACTCTTTGCGGCAATGGAAAATGGTGCAATCACTATGAAAGGCTGTATGGCGCTTTCTCAAAAATTGGAGATAGAAGTATCATTTGTTTGACCCAGCACTTACACTACTGGAAATATACCCTAAAGAAACCATAGCTGTCTCAGAAATAGATACATGCACATCCATATTTACTGCTGTGGTTTTTATAACAGCAAAGTGATGAAAATAACTCAAGTGCCCATCAGAAAAATGAATGGATAGAGAAAGTTTGGTATATTCACACAATGGAGTATTAGAGAGCACTGAAAAACAAAGAACTCATAAAACATTGCACAAAATGGGTAACCCTGGCCCTGGAATACATTATGGTGAGTGAAATATTTCAGTCACACAATGACAAATACAGAACAATGTCACTGTTGTACAGTGGAACTGATATGGGGATTGGGGAGAAACTGAGAAAAGACAGGATAAATAATGAACACTGTTATGAGTCAAAAGCGACTCCACTGCACATAATAACAACAAACTCCATGTGCATAAAATATTTACCATCCTCCTATGTCCATTTTTCTATATTGTAATTTACCTGCAATATCTGCTAATGTTCACAAGACAAAAGCATTTTTGTTGTTGTTGTTATGTGCTGTTGAGTCACTTGAGACTCATAGTGACCTTATGTACAAGAGCCCTAAACCCTGCTCTATCCTGTGGCAACCTCACTGTCTCTGACACACCTACTCCCATTATTCCAATCACTGAATAAATTCATCTCATCAAGGGTCTTCCTCTCTTTGATGGTCCCTCCACACTCTCAAACAGAATGTACCTCTCCAAGCACTGATCCCTCCTTGCAACATGTCCAAAGTATGTCAAATGTTTCCAAGCCCGGTTTCACCCTCTCCAGGAAAAACCTGTTTGTTCTCTTAGCAGTCCATGGTATATTCAACACTCTTCTCCAGGACCACAGCTCAAAGGCATCAATTCTCTATCAGCTCTCTGATGCATATCAGACAATTGCAAAGACTATGGACTGTATCAAGCGAACCTTAGTCTCTAGCCTGACACCATTGCTCTTGAGTAGTCTGGAGAGGTCCCTGACAGCTAACTTTTCCAGTACGATTTGTCTCTTGATTTCCTAGCTGCTGGTACCAAGAGTATTAATTGTGGAGCCAGGAAAACTAAAACTTTTAGCAGTCTCAATCTCTTCACCATCACGATGTTGCTGCCAATTGGCCCACTGGTGAGAATCTTTATTTTCTTGATGTTGAGCTCAATCCATATTGAAGCCAGCAGTCTTGACCTTCTGCAGCAAGAGCTTCAGGTCCTCATCAGTTTCAGCAAGCAAGGCTGCGTCATCTATTTAACACAGAATCTTCTCCAATCCTGATGTCCCATTACTCCTCATATACCCCAGCCTCCTAGATGATCTGTTCTGCATACAGATTGGTATGGAGACAGAATACATTCCTGGTGGGCCTCCTTCCCGATTTTGAAGCATGTAATGTCTTCTTGCTCTGTTCGGATGACTACCTCCTGGTTCAAGTATAAATTTCACATAAACATAATCAATTGTTCTGGGATTACCATTCTTCCCAGAGTCAGCCACAGCTTGTTGTGATGCACACAGTGAAAAGCTTTACATTGTCAATGAAACACAGTTAGACATTCCTCTGATACTCTCTGCTTTCTGCCAAGATCCATCTAACTTTAGCTATAATATCCCTAGTACCACCACTTCTTCTAAACCCAGCTTGCACGTCTGGCATTTCTCTGTTGACGTGTTGCTTCAGTTGTTTTTGGATAATTTTGGATAATTGCAGAATTTTTCTTGCATGTAATATTAATGATATTGTTCAATAATTTCTGCACTCTGCCTGGTCACTTTTCTTTGGAATGGGAACAAATATTGATCACTTCCAGTCATTTAGCCAGGTGGCTGTCCTCCAGATTTCTTGGCACAATTTAGTGAGCGCATCTAGGACAAGATCTCTGTTGAAATAAGTCATTTGGTATGACATCGACTACTGGAGACTCGTTTTCTGCCAATTCTTTCAGAGCAATTTGAACTACTTTCATAACCTCAGGCTCATGGTCATACGTTGTTTCATGAGATTCTTCTGTGTCAGCCAGTTTGTTCCAGGAGAGTATCTCTGCATACTTATTCCATCTCTTTTAATGTTTCCTGAATCCTTTAACATTCTTCCCAAAGCATCCTTAAGTATTGCCACTCGTGGCTTGAATTTTTCAATTCCTTCAGCCTAAGAAATGCTGAGTGAGTTTGGCCCTTTTGATTTTCCGACTCCAGCTCTTTTCACATTTCATTATAATATCTTGCTTTGTCATCCAGAGCTGTCCTTTGAAGTTTTCTGTTCAGCCCTTTAATTTCTTGATTTCTTCCTTTAGCTTTGGCTCTCGGTGCTTTAATGCAATATTCAGAGTCTCATCTGACATCCGTCTTGGTCTTTTCTTCCTCTTTTGTCTTTGTAATGATCTTTTGCATTCTTCATGGACGATATTCTTGATATCCTCCCACAGCTCCTTTGGTCTTCACTCATTAGTATTCAAGGCCTCAAACCTGTTCTTGAGATGGTTTTGAAATTTGAGTGGGATAGATTTAAGGTCAAATTTTGGTTCCTGTGAATTTGATTTTCTTCAGCTTTAGCTTGAACTTGCATATGAGTGGTCTGTTCCACAATCAGCACCTGGCCTAGTTTCACAGTTGATAATGAATTTCTCCAGCAATATTTTTCCACAGATGTAATTGATCTGAATTCTATGCATAATATCAGGTTAAATCCATGTGTATATCCTGCGTATATGTTTCTTATAAAAAATATTTGCAATGAGTAAATCACTGAATGTGCAGAATTAAATCATACTATCTCCAGCCTCATTTCTATCACCAATCCATGTTTTCCAACCACTGATCCTTGTCTGTTGCCAAATTTTGCATTCCAGTCACCCATATTATCAATGCATCTTGATTGCATGCTTGATCCCTTTTTGGTTGCTATAGTTGGTAGAAATCTTCTATTTCCTCCTCTTTGACTCTAGTTGTTGGTGCATATGTTTGAATGATAGTGGTATTCACTGGACTTTCTTGTATGTGTGCAACCGCTGGCTGAAACCAACCTGCGGGTTCATACATGTTCTAGAGTGGAATCTGTGTGGATTAAAAAGAGGAGCAGGGACACAAGAGATTGGGGCAAGACAAAGATTCCTGATCAAGCCCAAATTTATTTAATGAATTCTGTTATAAACAGGCAGCGGAGTAGGCCAGGCTGCCAGGGAACCCAGCCCTAGGTTATCAGTTTACAAAAGAGAGGGAGGGGCATGCCCCAAGGTGTTGATTTACAGGTGCTAATTTAAGAGGTAGGCATAGTCCCAGAGATGGACAGGGATGGCGGCTGCATGTACTCAGGATGGCTTCCTACAGCGTCCCCCTTCTTTAGTTTATAAAGGCCGCAGATGACTCACGTCTGTCTTAAGCTACATGCCTTAGCATACTTCTTTCACACAAGATTCTTTACCCATCACAGGAAAAACAGGGCAGCTTTTGGCCCTGCTCCTGTCTTAGGTTGATAACCAATCAAGGCAAAAGAAGAAGGCACGCTAATTCCGTCACTGACAATGAGCCCCTAAAAAAAAAAGATGGTAACTGATCTTTGACCACGTCCCCCTAACTTTTTAGCGAATAATCGATTGATTACACATTCTTTTGCTTTACTTAAATTTTTTGTCACAATATGTATTAACTCGAATGCAAACTTAGGAGTATGGGCTTTTTGTGTTAAGGCTGTAGCAGAAATAGAGACAGCACCAATCATAGGGATAAGAGAAACAATTTTCACAATAACAAGACCTACAGCTCTTTTGGTTCCTAATAATAACTTAAATAACTCTTTTAAAATTTGAAAGGTATTATCATCATACCAAATATCATTTAACTTTACCAATATCATAACAAGAGGAGGATTTTTTAGAATAACAACCAAATCTTCCTTGGTAATAGAGCTGATACAGTTAGAGATTTTGCAATGAGAACAACTGACATTATTTTTAGGATAATCACCAGTGATCACATTATTACCAATTAATAAAACATATGGTTT
>NW_006400130.1:1615273-1616024 GCF_000299155.1 Elephantulus edwardii
GCTCATCAGTTGAAAGCCAATTAATTCAATTGTACAGTCCATGATGAGTTTCCACTGTCTAACTCTGAAGATTTCTTTGCATCTTATTAAAAAATGATCATCCATATTTTGGTTACTTTGGTAAAGCAAATAGGATATCCTAAAGTATACCCAGAATAACTGAGTAAACAATGTTTTATAACATATTTAGTTGCTTTTTCAGATAGATAAGCTATTACCACAAAACCATAACTGATATTAATAACAGCATGAATAATTTGCAATTTTTCAAATTTGGGAATGTGATCCGCATTTACTTGTCAAATATAATTTGGCACTAATTCTCTAGGACTCACCTTTGAATATGGAACAGGTAACAGAAACAAACATTTACATATGATCTTACCATATAATTAACAATTTCTTCCAGAATATGAGACACCCCATGTAAATATTAGCATAATGACTATGATGAAATTGTTTTGCTTTTGTTAAATTAAAATTTATTAAACATATACTAACCAATTTATTTTCTTATACTGAGGGTCCTGGTAAAAAGAATGAGACTCAATATGACTGACAAAAATATGACTGTCTCTTTGTCCTATTAATTATATATGAAGAAATAATTATAAAACTATAGAATTTTTGTTTTAATAATATATACTGCTTCAATAATTGGAAATGCATTAACTATATAAATTGTATGTTTATATATAAAACTATATACATAGTTTTGACATATTAGGCATTGGAGAGATGAGATGGACTG
>NW_006400130.1:1619645-1662809 GCF_000299155.1 Elephantulus edwardii
TAATAACAAGGGAGAATCCTAAAGAGAGTTGCAGGTTCTATATTAGCTTTTCTACTGAAAGGGCAAGACTTTAGAATTTAGCATCTGACAAAACAGGGATAGATATAAAACTCCAAATTGTTTTAATAAATTTCTTTCCCATAAATTAGCACTAATGTGTAGCACATAAAATTGCGTTTGAGCCCTTTGTCCATTCTTAGACCTCTAAAGAATGGGAGAGGTTCCTAATTCAGAAAGAGTTAATGTTAATTTTTTTTTTTTTTTTGCAAAGGCCAATTAAGAGGCTGCATGTACTCAGGATGGCTTCCTACATATGTGTATGGATATTATCCTGTCACTCATCACATTTTATTTCAGGCTGGATCTAGAAATGACATTTTTAAATTATGAAAGCAACTCCATTTTTCCCCCTTTCCTTTTCATCCCTGGAGTAGTAGATCATATGATCATCTGATTAAAAATGTCCCATGCCATCTCACTTCATCAATATCTAATATGTCAACATTTATGTGTTCCATTACTTTCTTAACAACATCTAATTTTCCTATAGTCATGCTTCTCGCATTCCACGTTCCAATCACTAGTGTCTGCTTTCAGCTGTTCCTCTGTCTTTGTTTTTCCATATCTGAGATCTCAACCTCAATTGCCATGTCGGCTAATCTAATTGTGCATCACATCAAGGGTTGTTTAAGGGGAAAGAAGTGTTGAATGGTGTAGGTGGAAATAGAAAGGGATGCTGGGAAAGTAAGGAAAGGGATGGGTCAAGACATATGAGGTAAGGGTGCTTAGTAACACTGAATGTATTGATCATTTATCTAACTGGATAAATGTCTTTAATCTGCTCTTTTTCTGTTAGATACTAGTATATTTGAAAAAAAAATGTCAGACTAGGAAGAAGTGGTTATCCACTTCCAAAATAATAGGCCTTCAAAAATCCCATGTACAATAAAGCACACTTAAACATAAGTATAGAATGCCTAGAATAAATGTTGTTGCTATTAGGTGCTTTTGAATTGACTACATCTCATAAAAACATTCCCTACTCTGGATCATCCTCATGATCTCCACCTTGTTAAAGACTACTGTTGAAGGACAGCTGCTTAGCTGACTGACTTGAAAAGACCTGTATTTTTTCCATTCCCAAGACAAGTGATCCAACATAATGTTGAATTATTGAACAACAGTACTAATATCACATGCCAGCAAAATACTACTGAAGATATCTGTTTTGTTGTTGCTGTTATATGCTGTTGCATCAGAACTGCCTCATAGCTGACCATATTAAGGTTTCCAGAGGTAGAAAATCACACAGATTGTACATCTTTGACCTGCAAAGTACCTAGTGTATTTGATCCATGTGTCTTTGGATTGACAGTGAACCTTCTTACCCACCAGACCCGGAACTCCCCACTCCTGTCTGTATCTGTATTTATATAGAAACATATATCTATTTTCTTTTTATTTTTTACAGTTTTCTGCTAATTTACAAAATTCAAATACAAATTTGAGCAAATTCTTTCAATTTCTCTCCCCCCCAACCATCAAATTGTACAACCCATTGATTAATCCCCCTTCCTCCTGCACATCCACATCCCTCTGCTTCCAGCCTCTCCCATCCCTCCTGGATCCTTATACTCATTCTGCAATAATGGTTTTATACAATATTTATCCTTATGGGACTGAGTTAGTTCACACAGCATAATGCTCTCCAGTTCTTCTCAAGTTAGGTTATAATTTACAAAGTTATTTCTCCTGTGTGCTACATAGTATTCCATTGTGTAAATATACCATAATTTCTCAATCTATTCGTTTGTGGATCTATTCTTATCCCCAAAAGGATGATTCAACAGAGTGTGGAAATTATTGAACAATATCACCAATATCACACACTAGCAAAATCCTACTGAAAATTATCCAAAAATGACTGGAATAGTACATTAACAGAGAATTATCAGAAATACAAGCTGGGTTTAGAAGAGGTAGTGGAACTAGAGACATTATTGCCAATGTCAGTTGGATCTTGGCAGAATACGAAGAATACCAGAAGAATGTATACCTGTGCTTCATTGACTATGCAGACATTTGACTGTGTAGAATACAAATTGTGGCTAACCGTAAAAAGAAAAAAAAAGGCAATCCTATTGATTTTGCTCTTGCAAAACCTATACTTGGACCAGAAGGCAGTCGTCAGAAAAGAGCAAGGAAATACTGCAGGTTTCAAAATTGGGAAGAGAATGCATCATGAACACATCTTTCTCCACACCTTTTCAATCTGTATGCAGATCATTCAGAAGGCTGAACTTTCTGAGGAGTGTGGCATCAGGATTGGAGGAAGACTCATCAAAAACCTACATTACACAATTATTTATCCATAACTGACGAGGACAAGAAGCATTTTCTACAGAGAGCCAAGGACAGTGGTATTTAATAATGGATTGAAGCTAATATCAAGAAGACAAAGACTCTCACCACTGGGCTAACTGGCAGCACCATGAAAGATGGAGAAGAGATTAAAATTATTAACAGCTTCCGCTTGTTTGGCTCCACAATTAACACTTTTTACACAAGCAATCAAAAAAGAAAAAGACAAATTACTTAAAGGAAACTGCTGTAGGGACATCTCCAAAGTGCTAAAAAAATTATGTCAATCTAGAGACTAAGGAGCACATGATTAAGGCCATGATCTTCATAAATACTTTCTATGCATCAAAGAAATGGACAATGATTAATAATGACAGAAGAAGAATTGATGCCTTTGGGTTATGGTGCTGGAGAAGAGTATTAAACATACCATGGACCACGAAGAGAACAAATAGGTCTGTCTTGGAGAGAGTGAAACCAAGTTTCTCCTGGGAGGCAAGAATTTTGAAACTCCATCTCACATTTTTGGCACATGGCTAGGAGGAACCAGTCCTTGGAGCAAGACATCATGCTTAGAAGGATGCAGTGACAGCTCAGAAGAGGAAAACCTTAAATGAGATGGATTGACACGGTAACTGGGGCAATGGGATTAGGTGTGTCAGAGTCAGTGAGATTGACTCAGGATAGAACAGGGTTCAGAGCTATTGTACATAGAGTCACTATAAGTTGCGGGTGACTAAGCGACACATAAAAACAACAGCATGTATAACAGAAGATAGATAGATAGATAGATAGATATAGAGGTAGTGACAGTGATACCAAAAGAGATATAGATAGAGACAGATAGAGATAGTGATAGAGATAGAGATAGAGATAGAAGTAGAGACCTCTGATGGCCTAGTGGTTAAATAATTTCATTACCAATCAAAATGCATACTGTTCAAATATACCAACTGTTCAAAGACATATACTTGTTGTGTAGCACTGAGTTGGAACCAACTCAGAGTTGACCGTCTAGCAGGTTTTCAGAGATAGTTAATCATATGGGCAGAGATTATTCATCTTTCTCCCACAGAACAGCTCATGTATTTGAACCATATCCCTTTTGTTTGGCAGTGCAACTCTTTACCATCAAATCACCAAGTGTATTACATTTATATTTATGTATTTATGGAGGGCCAGAAAAAGAGAAGAACACTCACAACAAGATAGATTGCCACAGTAACTATAACAATGGACTCATGCACATCAGAAATTGAAATCTGTTGTTCATAAAATCTCTATGAGTCATGACCAAATGGACCTAACAAAATCTATCTATCTATCTATCTATCTATCTATCTATCTATCTATCTATCTATCTATCTATCATTTCTCTAATCTATTTCTGGATGCATGCTTGTATTATTATTGTCATTTGTTGAAACTATGAAGAAGTTACTCATAACTCATCCTTCATCTCCAATGTATGAAAGACCTTCCCATCTTTGCCTACAAAGGAGAACACTGGATGCCCTGTCCCAAAGAAATATCATTTTGTTCTTTTTGACAGTCGTGGGGTATTCACTACTCTTCTTCAGCACCAAAATTAAAGGAATAAATTATTCTGCCATTTTATTCATTGTCAAGCTCTATCATGCATAGCATGTGATTGAAAAGACCACGGCTTGAATCAGGTACACCATAATCTTCAAAGTGATATCTAGTATCCAGGATGATGCTGATCTAAGAAAGATGAAATAATTGGCAATGTCAGTACTGTTTCCATCTATCATAATGTTGACTGATTATTCTATGAAGATCTCTGTTTTGTTAATGTTGAGATGTAATCTATATTAAAGGCTGTAGTCCTTGATCTTTTGCAAGAAGTGTTTTATATTATCTTCACTTTAGACTTCCTTCAATCCTGATGCCACATTCTTCTTCATATAGTCTTGCATTGCAAATTGTTTGCTTAGCATACAGATTGACTAGGTATGGAAAAAAGAACAACCGTGATACACACTCTTCATGATTTTAAACCATGTAGTCTTCCTTTGCTCAGTTTGGATAATAGCTCCTTGGCTTAGGTATTGATTTCATATTTGCACAATTGAGAGTTCTGGGATTCCCATTCTTCTCAATGTAAAGCAAAATTTGTTAAGATCCACACTGTCAAATTAAATTCCCTTGTACTATTTGTGCTTTCTCCCAGTCTTGTAAGTTTTCTTCAATTGAAAATGCCTGTCATTTAGCCTATGTTATATGCTTTAGTTTTGTTTTCTTTTCAGAAAGGTTTATAAAATCAAGTTAGTTAGTTAATTAATTAATTAATGTACATTTAATTAATTAATTAATGTAGATTAAAAGAGACCTTTCAGCAGTGTCTTGAGTTACTTTAGTTACTCCTTGTGACTCTGATGAGAGCTAGAGACATTCTCATCCTCTGATGAGAGCTAGAGACATTCTCATTTAAGAATGTCCATCTTTACATGTCCATTTTTCTCCAGTATAATATATATGCAATATCTGCTAATGCTTTAATTTTGAAGTAACTCAAAGCTACCTCTCTGCAGGTAGTCTTATATTTAGTGCATCTCTTGTGAAATTAATTACCTTTATGTAAACATATCTGTGATATGAAGTTCAATATCTTGTTGACATGTAAGATGTTGAATACCTGTCTCTGGAGAATTTCAGGCTTGCACTCTGTAATCTTTAATCATTACTACCTAGTTGATGTTTTTTTATGGCATGTGAAGGAGAACACATCTATTTATTTCTAGCTAAAGCCAACCTTAGACACTGCCCTCTGGATACAACCTTATTCAAGATTTCTTTTAAGGATTTTCTGTCCACTATTAACACTTTAGCAGCAATTTGAACTTTTACATGAGTAATGATGTTCTGTTTCACAGTCACTGTCTGGTCTGTAATTCCCACCCCCCCCAAATGTAGTGAGTCTGATTCTTGCACAGTCTGTCAGGTGAGGTCTATGTGTAAAGTCATATTTTGTGTTTTTTAAAAACGATATTCTCAATGGAGAAATCATTGAACAAGCAAAATTCTGTAATTTGTTATCCAACCTCATTTCTGTTACAAATTCATATTTTCCAACTACCAATCTCTTTTTTCCACTTTTGTTTTTCATCATCAATAGTTATTAATGAAATTGATTGCATGTTTGATTAATTCTGACTGCAAAAGTCAGTAAAATCCTTTTGCCTCTTGTTTTGCCTTAGTAATTAGTGCTTGTATTTGAATAATATTCATACTAGCAGCTTTCGTTTATATGCATATGTATAATAGCCTATCACTCACAATACTGTATTTTAGAATGTTGTTGCTATTGACTGCCTTTAAGTTGAGCACAACTTTTAGAGACCCTATGAATAAATCACCTGAAGCCCCTCTGAAATTATCAACATTTATAAAAGTTCATAGAGTTTCCCAAGGCATTTTGTTTAGGAAGTGGATACCACTCCTGCTTTGATCTTAAAATTATATTGCTCACTATGAATGCAACACTATTCTTCTTTGAAGGTGAAGGAAATGAAAATAAGTCCACAAGACTCACAATATGACTTTGGGTCTATCCTACTTGAATTTAAAAAAAAATCATCTCCAGAATAGGTTTGAGACACTGAAAACTAATGATTGAAGACCAACTAAGTTGTCAAGTGACATCAAATACATAATCCATAAAGTTACCAAAAGATTATTAAAAGGACATAAGAGGAAGAAAAATCCAAAATGGATATCAAAAGAGACTCTGAAAATTGCACTAGAGTAATTAGAAGCCAAAACAAAAGGAAGAGATGCCCAAATAAATTAAAAGCAATCTGAACAAAGATTTCAAAAGGAAGCTCAAGAATACAAAGCAAACTTCAATAATGATATGTACAAAGAGCTGGAGCTGAAAAATTAAAAAGGAATAATTCACTTGACATTCCAAACATTGAAATAACTGAAAAAGAAGATTAAACCACTAATTGAAATACTGAGAGATATTAAGGGCAAAATAATGAATTATCCGGGAAAAATCAACACAAGGTGGAAAAAGTAATCAGTTACTGTAAAAAAAAAAACAACACCCAAAAACAATTGAGTAACACTGAAAAATTTCAGGGAGCGATATGTTCAAAACCCCAATGATAATGAAAGAAAAAGCCAAGCTGAACTCAAGGCATTGGCACAAATAAGGTCCCAGGTATTGATGGAACATCAAGTGGCATGTCTAATCTAACATATGTATCCCTGAATATACTCATTAGTCTATGCCAAGAAATTTGAAAGATGGCTGTTTGGTTCACTGGCTGGAAGAGAATTATATTTGTTTTCATTTCCAAAAAAGGTGATCCAATAGCATGTGGAAATTATTGAACAGTATCATTAATATCATATGCAAGCAAAATATTGCTGAAGATCATTCAAAAACTGCTAGAACAGTACATTAATAGAGAACTTCCAAAGGTTCAGGTGAGGTCTTGATAAGACTGTGGCACCAGGGATATCATTTTTTATGCAAAATGGATCCTGATTAAAAGCAGAGAATACAAAAATAAGGTCTTTGTGTTTTATTGGCTACGTAAATGCATTTCACTATATGTATCATAATAATTATGGCTAACATTGAGAAGAATGGATATACCAGAACTCTTATTTGTGCTCATATGAAACCTATATCTAAACCAAGAAGATGTTACCTTACAGAGCAAATGTAATGGGTATGGATAAAGAATATAACCATGACACACACATTTCCAAATTTTAAAGCATGTAGTGCTCCCCTGCTCTTTTTCATAAAAAAATGATAAATGGAGAAAAAATTGAAATTGTTAATTATTTCATCGTACTTGGATCTTTAATCAACATCCTTAATACCAGCAGTCAGGAGACATGTCACATTGGACAAGACTGCTGTCAAGGACCTCTCCAAAATACTGAGGAACACTGATGTTATTTTGGTTCACTTGATTCAATTCATGCTTGTTTTGTTTTGTCAGGATGGATGGGGAAGAGATGGACATTGTTGACAGCTTTAGTTTGCTTGGCTCCACAATCAAACTCTCTTGGCACCAGAAGACAGGAAATTAAAAGACGTATTGCCATGGGAGAGTTTGCTGTTAGGGAACTCTCTAAAGTACTGAAAAGCAACGGTGTCTCTCTGGAAACTAAGGTGCATCTGATACAGGCCATTGTCTTTGCAATCACTTGTTATACATCAGAGAGTTGGACAATGACTAGGGAGGATAGAAGAACTGATGCCTTTGAGCTTTGGTGTTGGACAAGAGTATTGAGGGTACCATGGACTACTAAGAAAACAAACAGATTCATCCTGGAGAGAGATAAACCGGGCGGCTCCTTGGAGGCAAGGATTCTGAGGCTTCATCTGACATACTTTGGTCATGTTGTAAGGAAAGACCGGTCCTTGGAGAAGGACATCATGCTTGGGAGGGTTGAGGGCAGGTGCAGGAGGGGAAGGCCCTCTAGGAGGTGGATTGATTCGGTGACTGGGGTAATCAGGATGAGTGTGTCAGAGACAATGAGATTGGCACAGGACAGAACAGAGTTTAGGGCTGTTGTACATAGGGTCGCTATTAGTGGCAAGCAACTAGATGGCACATAACAACAACAACATTGTTCTTAGAGCTAGACAATGAATAAGGGTGACAGAAATAGAACTGATGCATTAATATTGTGATATTAGAGAACAGTGCTGAATTTGCCATTGTAGTTGTTGTTATGTGCTGTCTAGTTCCTTGCTACTCATAGCAATTTGGTGTACAACAGCTCTAAATCCTGGTTTATCCTGGTCCAATCTTCTTGTCTCTGACACACCTACGCCCCATTACCCAAATCACTGAATCAATACATTTTCTCGAGAGTCTTCCTCATTTGTGCTGTCCCTCCACCTTCCCAAGCATGATATCCTCCAAGGACTGCTTCTTCCTTGCAACATTCACAAAGTATGTCACACAAAGCCTGAGAATCATTACCTCCAGGGAGCATCCTGGTTTCATTCTCTATAAGAAAAATCTGTTTGTTCTCTTTGCAGTCCATGGTATATTCAATACTCTTCTCCAGCGTCTCACCTCAAAGGCATCAATTCACCTTCTATCATCTCTAGTCATAGTCCCACTTTCTGATGCACAAGTAATTTTGAAGACCATGGTCTGGATCAGGAGGCATACCTTATTCTCCAGACAGACATCATTGCTCTTCTGTTCTTTGGAGAAATCCCTGACAGCAGACATACCTAACACAATGCATCTTTTGATTTCCTGGTTGTTGGTAACAAGAGTGTTGATTTTAGAAGCAAGCAAACTAAAGCTGTAACAATCTCAATCTCTTCACCATCTATGATGATGTTGTCAATTGACCCAGTGGTGGGAATCTTTGTTTTCTTGATGTTGAACTTCAATCCATATTGAAAGCTTCAGTTTTTTACCTTCTGCAGCAAGTGCTTCAGTTTCAGCAAGCAGGGTTGTGTCATCTGCATAGCATAGGTTATTGATCAGTCTTCCTCAAATCTTGATTTCTTATTTCTCCTCATATATTATTTACTATGCCAGAGATGAGAAGTGGAGGAAAATGGACTTGCTTTCATAGTTAGAAAAGTAATTTCTAGATCCATATAGAAATACAATATTCTGAGCTACAGGATAAAATCCACAGTCATACAAGGAAGTCCAGTGAATACCAATATCATCCAAATATATGCAGCAACAACTAGAGACAAAGAGGAGGAAATAGACTATTTTTATCAACTTTTACAGTCAGAAAATGATCAAACAGGCAGGCAAAATGTATTAATAATAATGCGTGACTGGAATGCAAAAGTCGGGAACATAGAAAAAGGAAAACATGGACTTGGTGACAGAAATGAAGTTGGAGATAGAATAATATAATTCTATACAATTGATGATTTATTCATTGCTGATATTTTTATAAAAACATAAACACGGGCTGTACCCATATATTTCATCTGATGGCTGATGGTATTCATAGGAATCATATTGCTTACATCTGTGGAAAGAATCACTGAAGAAGCTAAATATCAGCTGATTGTGGAATAGACCATTAACTACTCATATGAAAGTTCAAGCCGAAGCTAAAGAAAAGAAATCAAACCCACAGGAACAAAAATTTTGTCTTGAGTCTATCCCACTCAAATTTCAAAGCCATCTTAGGAACAGATTTGAGGCCTTGAACCCTAATAAGTGAAGATTAATGAGCTGTGGTAGGATCAAGAATATAATCCATGAAGAATGCAAAAGGCCATTACAAAGACAGAGGAGGAAGAGAAGATCAAGACGGATGTCAGATGGGACTCTGAATGTTACACTAGAGAACTCAGAAGTCAAAGGAAAAGGGAAAAAATTAAGGAGCCTTACAGAAGATTTCAAGGGGCAGGGTGGGAAGACAAAGTAAAGTATTATAATGAAATGTGCAAAGAACAGAGTCAGAAAATCAAAGGGCCTAGCTTGTTTGGAACTTCTTAAGCTGAAGTAACTGAAGAACAAATTCAAACCTCAAGCCACAATACTTAAGGATGCTTTGGCCAGAATATTAAATTATTCAGGAAGCATTAAAAGAAGATGGAAAGAGTATACAGAGTCACTGTAACAAAAGGAATTGGCTAACACAGAAGAATTTTATGAAACAATGTTTAAGTAAGATCCTGTACTGATAAAGGAAGAAGTTCAAGCTGTTCTGAAAGAATTGGCAAAAAACAATGTACCAGGAATTGACAGCATACCATCAATTTCATATATTTCGAGAAAGAGACACTACCTTAGATACACTTACCAAGTTGTGCCAAGAAATCTGGAGGAAAACAACCTGGCCAACTAACTGGAAGAGATCCATATTTGTTCCCATATTAAAGAAAGGTGACCAACATAGGGTGAAAATTGTTGAGCAATATCAGATATAGCACATGAAAAAAAGATTCTGCTGAAAATTATGCCAAAACTACTGGAACAGCACATCAACAGAGACCTGCCAAGTGCAGGCTGGGTTAAGAAGAGGCTGTGGCACTAGGGATATTATATCTAATTTTAGATAGATCCTGGCTGAAAGCAGAGATTACCGAAGAATTGTCTGTCTGTGTTTCATTGACTATGAGAAGGCATTTGACTGTGTAGATCACAATAAACTTTGGTTAACTCTAGAAGAATGGGAATCCCAGAACACTTGATAGTGCTTATATGAAACCTATACTTGAACCAGGAGGCAGCCATGAGAACAAAGCAAGGGGATACTGTATGGTTCAAAATCTGGTAGGTTGTTTGTCAGGGATATGTCCTACCTCAATACCTTTTTAGTCTATATGCAGAATTTTCCATGGACTTCCAAAAGGACAAATGGATGTACCTTGTAAAAACTGCAACCAAAATGCTCCTTGGAAACAAGGATGGCAAATCCTCATCTCTCATATTCTGGACATGTTGCTAAGAGAGGCTATTGCTTTAAAAAGTCACCATTTTTACATAAACTGTTTTAGAAAATAGAAAAAAAGGTGGAATTCTCCCAGACTCATTCTATTAAGCAAACATATCCTTGATACCAAAGCCAGGTAAAGACACCACCAAAAAAGAAAACTTATAGGCCAATATCTCTCATGAACATAGATGCAAAAATCCTAGATATAATCCTGGCAAATAGAATCCAATGATAAATCAAAAAAGTAATTCACCATGACCAAGTGGGATTCATAACAGATATACAAGGATGGTTCAACAATGTAATTCATCACATTAACAAAGAAAGAACAAGAACTACATGATCCTATCAGTTGAAGAAGAAAAGGCCTTTGACAAAATACAACATGATTTCTTGATTAAAATACTCAACAAATAGGATTTGAGAGGAATTCCTTCAACATAGTAAAAAGTATATATGCAAACCGAAGGGCCAACATTTTTTTCAAAGGAGGGAAATGAATGCCTTTCTCTTTGAGAACAGGAACTAGGCAAGGATTCCCACTCCCTTTGAGAAGAGGAACTAGAGAAGGATGCCCACTCTCACCTCTCCTATTCAATATTGTATTGGAAGTCTTAGTGATGATAAGACAAGAGATGGAACTAAGAGGTATCCAAATTGGCAGAGGAGGTAAAATTATCTCTATATGTAGATGATATGATAGTATACTCAGAAAACCCAAAAGACTCAAAAATAAAACTACTGGACATAGTTGATCAATTCAGCAAAGTGGCAGCATACAAGAACATACAAAAATCAAGTGGATTTCTCTGCAGTGACAAAGGCAATACAGAACTGGAGAAAACAAAAACAATACCCTTCACAATAGCTAATCATAGGATTAACTGCTTGGGAGTAAATCTAACCAGAAGCACAAAGGGTGTATTCAAAGAAAATTACAAAATAAGAAACAAAAAGAGACCTGGAGAAATGGAGGAATATATCCTGCTCATAGATAGGAAGACTCAATATTGTGAAAATAACAGTACTACCAAAGGCAATTTACACGTTCAGTGAAATCCCAATACAAATACCAATTCCATCCTTCAAAGAGATGGAAAAGGCAATCGCCAATCTCAGTTGGAATGGAAAGAGGCCCCAAATAAGCAAAGCACTCCCTAAAAAGAGAAACAAGGTAGGAGGCATCCCAGCCCCTGATTTTGAATCCTACTACACTGTCATGGTGGTCAAGACTGGTACAATGACAGATACATAGATCAATGAAATAGAATTGAGAACCCAGAAGTCAGCCAATCTACCTATGGTCAACTGATTTTTGACAAGAATATTAAATCAGTTAAGTGGGGAAACGACAGCCTTTTAACCAATGGTGTTGACAAAATTGTAAAATTATCTACAGAAAACTCAAGCCAGATCCAAACTTCATATGCAAAAACCAAATAAAAGTGGATCAAGGACCTAGGACTAAAACCGAGGATTATGTGGAAGAACTATAGAAGTACTAATCCACAACATAAACAGTCCTCCAAGCATCCTGCAAAACCTACAACCAGGAGAGGATAAAATAGATGCATGTGATCTTCTAGGAATAAAATTTCTATGCACATCTAAAAACTTCTCCAACAGGGTAAAAAGGGAAGCCACAGACTGGGAAAAATGATTTGGTAATGAGATGTCAGATAAGTGACTTTTATCTAGAATTTATAAAATACTTGAGTACCACAGCAAGACAAAGGTAAACACCCAATTGAAAAAAGGGCACAGGATTTGAACAGACACTTCACCAAAGAAGACATTCAGATGGGAAACAAACACATGAAGAAGTGTTCAAAATCCCTAGCTCTAAGAGAGATGCAAATCAAAACAACTATGAGATATCATATCACCATCTCGCCCTAGTAAGAACAGCAAAATTCAACAGAGCAGCAAACAATAAATGCTGGCGAAGTTCTGGAGAAACTGGAATCCTTATGCACTGTTGGTTGAAGTGTAAAATGTGCAACCACTATGGAAGGCAGTATGGCACTTTCTCAAAAAATTTGCAATTAGAAATACCATTTGACCTAGCAATTCCACTACTGGGAATATACCCTAAAGAAATCAGAACTGCCACCCAAGCAGATATATGCACACCCATGATTATTGTGGTTTTGTTCACACTAACAAAGATTTGGCAACAACCCAAGTGCCCATCAACAAACAAATGGATAGAAGAGCTGTGGTATATTCAGACAATGGAATACTAAGCTGCATTGAAAAATGAGAACTCATTAATTATTATACAAAATAGTTGGGGTGACCCTGGAGGATATTATGCTGAGTGAAATATCTCAGTCACAAAAGAACAAACATTGCATAAAGCCACTGTTGTAAAGTGGGACTGATATCTGGCTTGGGGGAAAACTAAGAAAACGGGATAAATAAAGTATACTGCATTGAAACAGATGAGGTAGAGAACTGCTTAAAAGGAATATATGATTAGGTATTATCGGCATGACAAGAGTTCACAATGGAAGCTGCACTTTGGAGTTGGCTGGGGCAGGAGGGGAGGAGAAAAGCGAACTGAGGAGGAAGCGTGGGCAGGGAGGAAAGTGTGCAAAAGTGAATGAATGGAAATCCAAAGTCTCTGTAAACTTCCATTAAAATTAATTTAAAAATAACAAAATAAAACCATCATGCTTAAAAATATCAGTGAAGTAGGGGAAGTCTCTCAACAGAATAAATGAAAAAGATACTACAACAATCAGCTCAAAGGTTTCAGAGATTGTGAGGATGGCACAGAATAGAACAGGGTATAGATCTATCGTTTGCAGGGTTGCTATGAGTCATACTCAACTCAATGGTACTAACAATAGCAACATTACCACTTTTCTCGTAATATCTTCCTTTATAATTTATAATCATTTCTGTAAACAAAGAACTGTATAAGTAAATGGAATAAAATAAACACGCAAAGCAGTGTACAAACAACACCCCTAAAGTCCTATTTTTCAGGTTTCTTTTCTTTTCACACATTAACTTCTATCTTATCCTTGCCTTTGACATTGGAACAATCAAATTTCAGTCATCTTTAGACATCATTGTGCTACAGAAATCCCTCAAGATCACAAATGACTTGTATGTGATGAAGTATAATGATTAATTCACATTCTTGTTTTACACAACTTCTCAGCAGCATTTGCTTCAACTAGCTGTTTGCAACTAATTTCCACTGAGTCAGAACCAAGTCATAACTGATTCTCCAGCATCTATAAATTTCACTGGAGACTGTCTATCTTTCTTTCAAAGATCATCTAGTAGATTCAAACACTTGGCTTTGGGTTGGTAGTCCAACTAAACTACTTGTCTACCAGGCCTTCCTTGATTGGTGGGTGTGGGACACTACACACTCAGGTTTTTTCAGCCCCTGATTATTCTTCTCAATTTCCTCAACATCTCTATAATTTTGACATTTCAGGGATCTGGTTCAATCTCCTATTCTTTTCCACTAGCATCCATGTCTTAGCTTAATAGAAATACTACCTATAGGTTTATGATGTTTATGGTCTTTTTGATTTATTGAGGTTACTTTTACGTTGCTGGGATTCTGAAAGCTTTATCACTGAGAGTTCAAATACTATATTAGATAGATTTCAGAGGAGGTTACAGACTGAGAAGAAAAGCTTGGCAATGGCCTTCTGAAATCTGGCAATAAAATGTTATAGATAACAATGAAACATTTGACACATTTCTTTTGTACAGAACATCTGAAGGTATCAGTCACTAGGAAAGGATATACTCGTTGTTAAAGAGGGTCAGTGGGACGTTTAATAGACTCTTGATGGTAGCCACAATTATGGACTAAAAATTTTTGGTGGTAATAAGGATGGCACAGGATATGACAAAATTTTGTCTTACTGTATATAAGATGATCGTGAGTGGGATTCAACTCAACATCAACTATCTGCTTTTCTATTGGGTAATTACAGCACATTTATGTGACCAAGTATGACCTGTAAAATTCTGTACACAATTATAAACTTATCTATCTTCACTTGAAAGCATATATCACATTTAATATGGTAAAAAAACAGTGTTACAATAAATTTTTCAAAATTGCTATCCTAGCTACTATCTGACTTGTTATACTGCTGATTAAGATTGTTCTTATAATGTGGATGAAGTAAATAGCACCATTTGTCTGGTAATGAAGAAAGGTGTGTAGACTCCTAATTGGAGATTGTTCAGTATTGTCTTCCCATTAAAATTAAACTGAACTGCTTTAGAGACAGAAAATGGAAATCTTGCTGCTATCAAGAAAAAATAAGTAGATAGTATATCTCACCCATTTGGGTCAAAGGTCCCTGATTGAGACAGACTGGGACTTAAATCAGAGCAATAGCAACAACAGCAACAGAAGAAGAGGAAGAGGAAAAGGAAGAAGAAGGAGGAGGAGGAAGAGGAAGAGGAGGAGGAGAAGGAGAAGGCGGCGGCGGAGGAGGAAGAGGAGGAGGAGGAGGAGTAGTGGTGGTGAGGAATCACTGGACCACATGAGACAAAGTTAAATTGGAACTGCAAATCTATGGAGCTAGAATTGAAGACCTTTGCTCCGATTTCCTGGAGGGCTGAGAGGAGACATCACAGTTGACTGGAGTGAGAAAGCTGTAATGCTCTTCCTGAGCCACAAGAGTCAGACAATCAGCATACTTGAGAAGTCACTCTGATGGAAGAATTGTGTCCTGTTTCATACTTGAATTATAACCCATCAAATTTTCCAAAAATTTATACAATTTTGAATATAAATTGTGAGTTTTGAGTATCTATTGAAATGTTTTTGTTGTTATGTGCTGTTGAGTCACCTGGGACTCATAGCGACCTTATGCACAACAGCCCCAGACCCTGCTCTATCCTGTGCCAATCTTATCATCTCCAACACACCTATTCCCATTGCCCCAAGTCACTAAATCAATCCATCTCATCAACGGTCTTCCTCTCCTGTGCTGTCCCTCCACCCTCCCAAGCATGGTGTCCCTCTCCAAGGACTGATGCCTCCTTGCAACATATCCTAAATATGTCAGAGGAAGCTTCAGAATCCTTGCCTCAAAGGAGCAGCCTGGCTTCTCCCTCTCCAGGAGCACTTGTTTGTTCTTCTAGCAGTCCATAGTATATTAAATACTCTTCTCCGACATCACAGCTCAAAGGCATCAATTTGCCTTCTATCATCCCTAGTCATTGTCCAGCTTTCTGATGCATAGACAGTAATTGTAAAGACTATGGCTCGTATCAGGCATACCTTAGTCTTTAGCCTGATGTCATTGCTCTTCAGTACTTTGGAGAGGTCTCTGACAGCAGACTTTCCTAATACAATTCATCTTTTAAGTTTCTGGCTGCTGTTACCAAGAGTGTTGAGTGTAGAGCCAAGCAAACTGAAGCTGTTGACAATCTCAATCACTTCACCATCCATAATGATGCTTCCAATCAGACCAGTGATGAGATTCTTTGTTTTCTTGATATAGAACTTCAATCCATATTGAAGGCTGCAGTCCTTGACCTTCTGCAGCAAGCGCTTCAGATCCTCCTCAGTTTCAGCAAGCAGGTTTGTGTCATCTGCATAATGCAGATTATTCGTGAGTCTACCTCCAATCCTGATGTCACATTTCTCCTCATTAGAGCTCAGCCTCCCAGGTAATCTGTCCTGCATACAGGTTGAAAATATATGGACATAGGACACATCCTTGACAAACACCCTTCCCAACTTTGAACCATGCGGAATTTCCTTGCTCTGCTCTGATGACTGTTTCCTGGTCCAAGTTTAGGTTTCACAAATGCATAATCATGTGTTCTGGGATTCCCATTTTTCTCATAGTCAGCCACAGTTTATTGTGAGCTACACAGTCAAATGTTTTTACATAGTCAATGAAACACAGATAGAGATTTCTCTGGTACTCTCTGCTTTCAGCCAAGATCCACCTGATATTAGCTATATTATCTGTAGTAGCGCAACATCTTCTAAACCCAGCCTGCACTTCAGGCAGTTCTCTGTTGATGTGCTTGTTCCTTCCAGTCATTTTTGGATAGTCTTCAGCAGTGGAACCAATATTAGAGCAGCAAAAACCTGAGAACAGTACTGGTATTAGAGTTGATAGAAGATTCCAGAGAATGGTGGAAGTCTGACCTCACAGAGATCACTTTGTGTTGTGGGTGTTGTTGATGGGGTTTGTTCTAACCTTGTGAAGTTAGTAGCAATCAGATGCTACAGCATTTATCCTTCTGTTTTTGCACTGTTTTTACAATTCCTTTCATTAACTTGCTTCTTCATATGACCCCTATTTGAGCAAATGGAGAAAATGGTAACAATAGCCATCCATTTATACTAGACAAACACAAAAGAAACAGGATTTCTAGGAGTATTCTTCCTTCATTTTAGTGTCACTGATTAGATTTTTCTACAAAGCATATCCTAAATCTTTGTATTCTTCTACTTTCGTGAATCATATTCTTCTATATTACTTAAATTGCCTCCTACATGAAGTTCTTACTCCCACGCCACAATTTTCCATATCCTATTTTCACACTCTAGTCAGAGTGATCCTTATAATAAATAAATCATGCTATTTTTCTGTCAATTTCAGTTAAAATAAAATTGATACTCCTTTCTGATGCATAAAAAGTATAAAATATTCACTGAATATTTGGGGCTTATTCTTTCAACTTTGTTTCACTTCTTTATGGCCACATTGTCTTTCTTACTATTCCCAAAACATGATAGGCATTTCTTCCACAAAGTTTTTCTCTTTCTCTTCCCCAGGTGTACCATTAAGTTCCCCAGAATTTATACTGTGGGCTTCTTACATCAATGTGAATATTTGTTTTTCAGAAAAATCCACCATGACAGCCTCTGTATCATTGTTTTATCCAATTTACCAAGTGCTGAACCATTAACCTTCCTGAATTTCCTTTATCAAATCTACTACAGTCAAGGAGCTCTGTTGGCCTAGAGGCAAAAGTGGTTGGTTCAAGTCTACCAACTGCTTTGCAGGAGAAAGATAAGCAATCAACTCCCATGCAATTTACTGCTTCTGAAAACCCTTTGGAGTGTCAGTTATGGACAGGTCCTGACTCAACAGTTCACGATAATAATAACTACAGTAGGCATCTTGAACATCTGCTTCCCTTACCTGATTGATGTCTACTTCTCCGACTCTCATTGTTAGAATGTAAATCTCATGAAAATGTCTGAAACATCTGAAAGTCTGAAATGTCTGAAAGTAGATGACAGGGAATAGCCTGAAATTTAGAAGAGCCTTCAGAAGTATAGAAAATCATTTGAGAATCTGAACTCTATGAAGAACAAGGAATCATAACTGGAAGACTAATTAATGGTCAGCAATATGCAGATGACACATCCTTCTTGTTGAAAACAAAGAATGAAAGAAGCATTTGCTGATAAAGATTAATATGAATTACACCTTAGCATATGTTGTTGTTGTTGCTGTTAAGTGCTATACTGCTGTAGATGACTTATAGCGACCCTGTGAATAAAAGACCTGAACAATTGTATAACTTTCATCATTTCTCCAAGTTCATAGCGTTTCCAGAAGCAAGCTATTTTGGAAGTGGATGCCACTCCTGCTTCCAAGCTTGTTTTAATAGAAAAGAAAAATCCTTACAAATGAATTCAATGAGCATGATAAAAAGAGAAAATATTGAAATTTTAATTTACTTGAATCTACAATCACTACCCATGGAGACAGCTGTCATAGAGGCATATTGCAATGGGGCAAGATCTTTTTAGGTATTAGAAAACAAAGTATTAGAAAGCAAAGATGTTACTTTGAGGATGAAGGTGCTCCTGATCCAATCCATGAACTTTTAATTGCTTCATACACAAAAGTATGTAAGACAATAAGGTATGTCAGGCAATAAGACAATGTCAGAGAATAAAGTAATTGAAGAATATTGACAGCATCATGGATTACCAGAAGAACAAATAAACCAAACTTAGAAGAAATAGTCAAAATGCCATGTATAAGTGAAGAATGTGGGACTATGTGTAATATATTTTGGTTATAATGTGAGGATAGACCAGTCCTTGGAAAAGTAAAAAGAGGTAATCCCTCAGTGAGATAGATTGACACAGTGGCTACAACCATGCACCCAAATACAGCAAGGATTATGAGAATGGTCCTGGACTGGGAAAAATTTTGTCCTGTTGTAAGTCAGAAACTATTCAATGGCTTTTTTTCTATACTACTACTTTGTCTTCTATAGATTTATGGATTTTAACTGTCTTAAAATTCCATTTGATCATTTTGGGAAATGGAGCTATGTAAGTTAAACCTTAATACTTGTTTCACTTTGGAAAAATAGGTATTCATTCATTTATTGTTTCACACATCTGACATTTACTTAGCACTTGATATACACCAAGAATTATACACATTTCTGGTGGCCTAGTGGATAAGAAGTTGAATTGCCAATCCTAAGTCTCATGGCTTAAATCCATTAGTTGCTCTGCAGAAGAAAAATTAACAACCTCCTCTTATGCAATTTACTACCTCTGAAAACCCAGTAGAGGGTCAGCTATAAGTAAACTTGATAGTACATAACAGTATATAAAGCTCTAGGTTTATAAGGAAAATAAGAGATTTATCTGGATTTGGACTTGGACTTTCAAGCCCTCTTTTTGTACTTCATGTTTGTATGTTATACTTACTGTCTTCTGCCTCCTCTATATATACTTCATCAGAGCAGTAACATTGCTTCTTATGTGTCCCCAGCACTCACTGTGTTGTGTACACAATATATTCCTAATGACTATTTGATAAAGGTTTGGCATCACTGGTAGTCTAGAATGGAGCACCAGGTTTGTAAATAAAAATATACAATATGAAATTATATGTGCTCAATGGACATATATCTTTATAACTGAAACTGAAGGACAATAAGGAGAAAGTAAGCATATGCTACTTTTGATACCAGAAATAAAATCAAAGAAATGGAAACCTGGGTTTTTCATTTTCCTGACAGAAAATATTCCTGAGAAGGTGCTGCAGAAAGAGCATCAGAGAGAAAACTGTTTGGGTTTGCTACACTCGATATATAAGAAGCAAGATAGCAAAAAGTGTGAAATGAAGATATTTTCCTCTTTCTGCTCTTGAATTTTTCACGATGACTCTGTAGTACCTTAAAATAGAATTCATCTGGCCTGTAAGAGTAAAACCATTTATAGTATGCAATAGCCCTTACTCTGTTCAAATAACAAGGTACCCTTTTCTGTTTGAAAAGCATTCTTTTTGTTGTGAAGTCCAGCAGAGAGGAAAATCAGAATATTGACCAACATTAGAGATTATCTTTAAATTAGCAGTTTCTCAATTTAATCAACTTTCCTTGTTTCACTAAACTTGATTGAAAAATTCAGTTTGTACAAATGTGTAAGACCCAGTCCTTCAGGCCAAAATATGAAAATATATAATTCCTCAATAATTTAGAAAGGTCTTTAACTGCAGACTTTCTCAGTTCAATGTCTCCTCATATTCTGACTGATAATACTGATGGAGTTTATTGTTAATCCAAGTGAGATTAATCTTTTCTCCATTTATCACCTATTGGTCCAGTGGTGAGAATTTTTTTTTACATTGAGATGCAATTAATACTGAAGACTATAATCTTTGATCTTCTACTTTGAAGTAGTTTCAGCAAGAAAGTTGTTTCATCCGTATAATGAAGGTTATCACTGAGTCTCCCTCCAATCCTGATGGCACTTTCTTCTTAACAGAGTTCTGTTTCTTGAGTTACTCAGCCTACCAACTGAATAGGTATAAAGGATACAACACTGATATACATCTTTCTTAATTTTAAACAATGTAGTGTTTCCTTGCTCTGTTTGCCAACAACCACTTTGTCTAGGTATAAGTTTCAGATGAGCACCATTAAGTGCTCTGGGATTCTCATTCTTCTTAATTAGCCTTAAGTTGTTATTTTACACATAGTCAAATGCTTTTGCAGAGTCAATAAAGCACAAATAATAAAAACTTAAAATCACCAAACAATATATTTCATATCACATGCAAGTCAAAGCTTGCTGCTATTGATAAGATATTTTCAGAAAATCAAGCTGGATTCAGAAGAGACTTTGGAATGAGGGATATCATTATCATTGCTGATAAAAGATGGATTTTAGCTGCAAATGAAGAATACCAGAGAGATATTTTCTTCTGTATTATGAGTTATGCAAAGGTATTTGATTACAATTGCATTGAAGTGCTACATGGACCATAAAAAGTTATTGATAACATTGAGAAGAATGAGAATCCCAGATTATATACTATCTCTACTCCTATATCATTTGTTTATCGAGCAAATAATTTGAGAAGCTAAACAATATGATGAAAAATGTAGTATCAGAATTGGAAGAACATGTACTAGGTTGATGATACAACCTTGCTTGTAGAAACTGAACAGGAGTTGAAGCATTTACTGTGGAAAAAAATCGCCTTCAATTTGAGTTACATTTCGGCATGAAAAAAAAAAAGTGCCTCACCATTGGACCAATAGACAAGATCATGTTAAATGCAGAAAAGATTGAAGTTGACAATGATTTTATTTGCTAAGGTCTACAATCAATATCCATAGCAGTAGCAATCAAGAAATGAGGAGGGGGGGAAGTTACCTTAGGAAAAATCTGTAATTAACAAGCTCTTTAAAATGCAAAAAATAAGGATTTTGGTTTAAAATCTAAAGTATGCCTGATGTAAACTTTGTCATTTTTCAAGTGATTCCTTTGCATATGAAAATTGAACAATGTATAAGAAAGATTGAGGAAGAATTCCTTTTGAATTGTGGTATTGGAGAATTATCATGGGCTGACAAAAGAACAAATAAATCTGTCTTGAAGGAAATGCAACCAAAGTGCTCCTTAGAGGCAATGATGGTGAAACTGTCATTTTCTGAGGAGGGCCATGTTGTCAGGAGGGATCAGTCTGTGGCAAAAGACTTCATAATTGGAAAAGTAAAAGATCAGCTTATGAGAGTAAAACCCTCAACCAGATGGTTTGACACAATGACTACAGTGGGATTGAGTGTGAAGTAGACCATGAGAATGGTGCAGGATAGGGCAAAGTTCAGATCTCTTTTTGTTAAAGTGACTTGTAGTCAACTCAATGGTATCTAGCATCAAGCAGTAGAAACTAGAAAAAATACACTATGCTTGGTAAATTAGAATGTCAATAAGAAAAAGAAAGACCATCAATGAGATAAATTGATAGCAATAGATAGACTGAATAGTCAAACAATTCACTCAAAGACGCTATCTTTGGATGGCACAGGACTGAAATACCTTTTCTTTTTGTGTGCATTTGAGCTATGGTCATTATGAGATGAAACTGACAAAATAGCACCTAACATTTACTTCTGTATTTCGTTATTAATTACCTATATAAACAACCAAAGTACAAGCTACCTAGGAGTAAAGGCAGTATCTAACTTTATACAAAGTTCACAGGGTGATTCTATTTATATTTTAATTTATATCTATTGAATTTGTTGAATAAACACACTTCCCCAGAGCCAAACAAACAAGAGAGTCCTAAGTCATGATTTGAATCAAGTTCTGTATGGTTGCTGCATATACTTTCCACTATGCCCAACATTGGCAAGAGTCAGTATGTGAAAATATTTACTCCTATGCAATGGGAACAGTTCATTGAAGGGAAAAACATCATAAACAATTTCCTAAAACTCAAAGGTTTTGTTGTTCACAAAACCAAAGTTAGCAACCTGCGTTTTCCTAGTGTATGCAACTAGGACCAAAGTTTAGTGTCTTATATAAGTATTTATATATCTAAGCATTAATATATCTTCCTAGATACAAAAGTTTTGTGTCTGTATAAAATGAAATATACAAAAATATAAATATTTTAAAATCATATTAAATATTATTTTTGTTATGTGCTGCAAGTCGCTTGCGACTTATAACAACCTTATATACAGAAGCCCTAAACCCTGCTCTATCCCTTGCCTAACTTTTTGTCTCTAAAATGCCTATCCCCCAGTGACTGAGTCAATTCATCTCGTCTAGGGTCTTTCTCTTCTGAGTTGTCTCTCCAAACTCCCAAGCATGACGTCCCTCTCCAAGGACTGATCCAGCCTTGTAACTTGTCCAAATTATGTCAGATGGAGCTTTAGAATCCTTGCCTCCAAGGAGCAGTCTGGCTTCACTCTCTCCAGGATGAACTTGTTTGTTCTCCTAGCAGTCCACTGTATAGTCAATACTCTTCTCCAGCACCACAGCTCAAAGGCATCAACTCTCCTTCTATTATCCCTATTCATTGTCCAGCTCTCTGATGCATAGCATGTAATTGCAAATGGCCTTTATCAAGTGCTCCTTAGTGTCTAGACTGACAACGTTGCTCTTCAGCACTTGGGAGAGGTCTCTGACAGCACACTTTCCCAGTGCAATCTGTCTTTTCATTTCCTGGCTACTGGTACCAAAAGTGTTGATTATAGAGCTAAGCAAACTGAAGCTACCAACAATCTCAGTCTCTTCATCGTCTCAGTAGTGAGAATCTTTGTTTTCTTGATGAGCTTCCATATTTGTAAATATTCACATCTTCTCTGGCCATGATCTATAATCTTTGTGTGAAACTATTTTTTGCTCTTTTCAAATGAAAGAAGTCAGAATCTTGAACTATTGCCTCAAACTCCTTTTCTTTGTAGCTTTGAGACTGGGTTCAATTTTACCCTGTGTGCCATGTATGTGGAATCTTAAATTAAAACTAAGCCATTTAAAGACAATAAAGATTGGTACTAAAGTTAAGAAATGTTGCCTAAACCATTAAATATGGAAACTTAGTTCTACCATGATGCTCTACTATGCACCAATGCATACTCTTTTGAAATTTAATTTGCAAACCTAGTTTTTCTTTCTATGAAAAGGCATGCCAGCATAATGTTTCATGAGTTTTATATGAAATTTCAAAGAAGATAAATTTCTTTAAATAGGTTTGACACATTTTGTGCTCTCAAAACATGTTAGCTAAGGTCATCATTATAGTTATCTGATACTTAGGCTGGTTGCCAAAGCTCTCTTCATTTCACTTGGCGGTTCTTGGGCCACCTTTTTTAAAAGTACAAGCACTTTCTCCCTCAAGGGAAAAGAGATCTCAATATATCAAGTCCTGAGGCTTCCAACACCTTCCCTCTTACCCAGGCATCTAGGGAATTTAGAGACTGAGATATTCTATCTGAGGGCATATATTTTAATTTCCTAAAATACAGGAAACTGGTTAATTTTAAAAGCATTATAAATTCTTAGCAAGTCTAATGATCTGTCAGAATTCTGAGTCTCATTAAGAGTTACAACCTTCATTTTAGATTTCACGTTGCCTTCTTTCCATGCAAGGCCTAACCTCTATTTGGTTAATTACTACCAAGTTGTGTCACCCGAAATTTATCAACCTAAGAGCTGAAGTCATATTCTCATCCTTCAAATAAATCTTTATGTCAGAGTATTCTCAACTGCCTTCTTTGTTGTTTTTCTCATTATCTGAGGTCATTTGTCAAATATCACAGAGACCATAATGTTATAAATTTCATCTTTGACATACTGAATTCCTTATCATGTCAGGAAAAACTGCTGAAGCCCTAACATATTGCATGTACACTTTGGAGAAGAGAAGCTTCTGAGTGGCAACAGTCATACTTAGAAACCACAATATCCTTCTGTGAACTCTAAATTCCTTTTGCCAATTATACAATTTTACAGTACAGTAGCTGATAAAGTTAAATAACCAAAAAGACATAATCTTAGGATTAAGTGGTTGCTGTTGTTATGAGTCATTGAGTCAATTACTACTCATAGTGACCCTATGCAAAAATAGCTCTGCACTCTGATCAATCCTGAGCCAATCTCACAGTATCTGACACACTTACTTTCATTACCACAGTTATTGTGTCAATGCAGCTCATCTGGGGTCTTCCTCACCTACACTGCTCCTCCACTTTTCCAAGCATAATATCCCTCTCCAAGGACTGGTCCCTCCAGGCAACATACCCCAAATGTGTGAGACGGAACTTCAAAATCCTTGCCTCCAAGGAGCAGCTTGATTTCACCCTGTTCAGTACAGAACTGTTTGTTCTATTGACAGTCCATGGTATGTTCAAACCTGTTCTCTAGTACCACAACTCAATGACATCAGTTATTATTCTGTCACCTTTGGTCATTGTCCAGATTTCTGATGCACAGCATGTAACTGCAAAGACCATGGCCTGGATCAGGCACAACTTAGTCTCTAGATTAAAATCCTTACTCTTCAGCACTCTGCATAGGTCCCTGACATCTGATCATTCTAATGCAAATTTTTCTTTTGATTTCCTGTTTGTGCCAAGAATGTTGACTGTGGAACTGAGCAACCTGAAATTGTTAACAATCTCAATATCTTTTCTACCTATCATAATGCTGCCAATTGGCTCAATGGTGAGGATCTTTTTTTTTCTCCTCTTGGTGTTGAGCTTCAGTCCATATTGCAAACTATAGTCCTTGACCCTCTGCAGCAAATGCTTCAGGCCCTCCTCGGTTTTAGCAAAATGCCTGCCTAGTCTTTCTCTTAGTTCATGCAGGATTAACTGAAAAATCTCTTTCATGAAGAAGCCCATAATATACATGTATGCAATAAGAGTAGTTCTTGTAGCTAAGTCATAGACAGTTGCACTGCATACCCAAAGCCCTTGCGTCTTAACAGTTTCAGTGTAGCAGAAGCTCCACAGAAGTAAGTTGGACAGCCCCTCCTGTGCCATTTACAATCATTGAAATCAGCTATGAGTAGGTTGTGATTCAATACAAGAAGACAGGCAAGCAAATATGCAATAAAAGCATACTGTTTTTACAGTAATCCGTCATCTAGTTGACTGTTTCATGGTGACCATAGATACAACAGAATGAAATGCTGTCAACTCCTGCATCATTACCAGCATATCCAATCCCATTGTTGCAGCTGTTTGTCAGTCAATACATCTAACCAAGGTTTTCCTTTCCTTAGTTACTTCCTGCTTTACAAGGCCTCCAGTCCTCTAGTGATGACCCCTTCTTGGAAAGCAAGCTTCTTCTCTAGTCTGACTTTATCTAGAAACTTTTTGAAGCTTGTCCCACTGCTGTCTTTCTTGATTTTCTTTAATCTTTCATTTTTTAGTGGGTAATTTGGCTATGTCAATCCTAGGTACCTGACTCAGATTCTAGCTGGCTGACTTTAATGACAATCTTAAAATAGAAAATGAACTAGTAGTTTGATCAATCACTTTATGTAACTCTGGTTTCCACAAAAGTGTTACAGTACACTTTACATTACTTCCTGGTGGAATGATCACGAAAGAGATTTAAAGTTACTCTTCTGTTATTCAAGCACTGTTCTTAGGTTGTGTCCAGGAATAATCGTTAATAAAAACTGTTCAAACCTCTTTGCCTCCTCTTACATAAATATATATAATGCCAATTAATTTTAGGGGCACAATAATAAATATCTAATTATTTATATTTTCAAATACCTTTCCAATTTTGAATGTCTAAAATTAGGATATATATTACATTTAATGGCATCACAGTTTATTTGGCAGTAATTTTTGTTATTATTGTTTTAGGGAACTCTGGTGGCCTAATGAGTAAAAAGTTTTGCTTCAATCTCAAATGCAAGTGTTTCAAATCCACCAGCTGCTCTGAGGGAGAAGGATGGGCAATCTCCTGCCACATGATTTATAATCTCTGAAATCCACTGAAATCAGCTATCAGTTCATTCTTATTTGATGGAAAGGAGCCCAAGTTTTAAGTCATTACTGCTAGTTTAAATTATGGTATCTCTTACAGACAAAAGAATCATTTCTTTTTAGGAATGTATTATGTATATTTATTTACATACATGTAAATGTACTTTTTCAAAGTCAGAAAGTAACTCACTACAGAGTTAATAGAGCCTGATCTGTGGGAAGGAATTTATTTCGAGAAAATGATGGACACAATTTATTCTAAATGTTTCTGTTTCTGAACATTGCACTTGAGTGTTGAGAAGCAAAAACAAAGTGAAAACATACTGAAGTAAAAGAGCTGAACAGAGCATTATGCTAAGTGAACTAATTCAGTCTCACAAGGATAAATATTGTATAAAACCATTATTATAGAGTGATTATAAAGATCCAAGAGGGATGTGAGAGGGTGGAGCAGAGGGATGAGGATGTGCAGGGGGATGGGGAATTAAACATGGGTTGTATAATCTGATGGGTGTGGGGTGAGGGAAATTGAAAGATTTTGTTCTTAAAAACAATATATTCAAATTTTGTGGATAAAAAAGAAGATTTAAAAGGGCAGCTTGAGAAGACAAAAATAATTATTAAAATGGAATGTGCAGGGAACTGGAATTAGAGAATAAAAGGGGGAGAACTCACTCTGAATTTCTCAAGCTGAGAGAACTGAAAAACAAATTTAAGCCTCTAGTTGCAATATTGAAAGATGCTATGGGCAATATATTCAATGATTCCTAATGCCTCAAAAAAAGATGGAGGGGATACGCAGAGTCACTGTACAAAAAAGAACTGACTGACATTGTACAAACACTCTACTGCACTGTACTGACTCTGTACCGTACAAGCAGGGAGCTCTGGTGGCCTACAAAGGCATGCTGTTTAAGCATACTCAAGAACCAACTCCTCCATTAACTGACTCTGAAAACCTGAGGAGAGTCAGCTATGGGTCAATTCTGACTCTGTAGTACACAACAACCATATAATTAGGAACCAATGGTAATGAAGGAGGAGGTGGAAGCTGTATTGAAGACATTGGCAAAAAGTAAGGCCCCAAGAATCAATGTGATACCAATTGACTTGTTTAAATTAACAGATACAGCCCAGGATATGCTCATAGTCTACGTAACGACATTTGGAGGACAGTGGTCTGGCCAATGGATTGGAAGAGGTTCATATTTGTTCTCATTCCCAAGAAAGGTGATCCAACAGAATGTGGAAACTATCAAACAATATTAATAATATCACATGCAAGCAAAATACTGATGAATATCCTTAAAAATAGTTCAAGGAGGATATAGAAGAGGCGATGACACCAGGGATATCATTGCTTACATAAGATGGATCCTGGCTAAAATTAAAGAACACCAAAATAATGTATTTATGCTTTATTGATTTTGTTAGCCTAAAAGTTGACTATATTTTAGCCATTGGTTAGCTGCCTCTAGTCTCTAGCTACCTAACTGCAGGTACAAGGTCTTGCAAATCAACCTCAGCTGTGAGCCTAGGATATAAGTAGTGCTTCCCACACTGGGGGGGAAGACTTGGAGCAGCAAGACTTGAGGTAAGAAGGACTTGAAGAAGACTTGAGGTGAGCAATGCCTGTGGCAGTAAGACCTTGGTGGTGGAGAGACCCTGGTGGTATAGAGAACCTGGTGATGGAGAGCCTCTGGTGGTGGAGAAACCCTGGTAGTGGAGAGACTGGCATTGCTGTGGAGAAACCATGGCAAGACATGACTTTTTTGCATTTGTGCCGACTGCAGTTGGATTTTGCTGTTCTTGCCTTCAATAATGGAAGGAAAAGCTGCTTGCTGAATTGAAACTTGAGCCCAGACTAATAATGTTGGGCTAAAACCTGGACTTATTTTGGATGATATTGTGAAATTTTTGCCTCCCCTGCCTTCCAACTTCCTTTTCTATTAAACCCCATTTTTGGTACCATAACTCTGAGTCTGTGAGTGAGTCAGCAACAAATAAAAGAACCCCTTACTATTGGTGGGATTCTACAGGCACCATGGGGCAGATTATGGACTCTTTATATGTTTTCTGCTCTGGGGCAGTGAGGAGATATCCTATATTCATTCGCTCTTGCCCTTTAAGAGAGATACTCACAGCTCTGTGCCTTTATGGCTGGTTTTCCCCTCTTTAGATAGCGGATGACACAACTTTGCTTGCCAGAAGTGATGATGACTTAAAGCACTAGCTGCAGAAAATCAAAGAATACAGCCTTCAATATTGATTACATCTCAACATAAAGAAAACAAAGATTCTTAACACTGTACATATAGGCAAGATCATGATAGATGGAGAAAAGATTGAAACTGTCAACAATTTAATCTTACTTGGGTTCACAATCAACACCCTTGGTACAAGTAGTCAGAAACTAAGGAGATATATTTCATTGGGGAAGTCTGCAGTTAAGGACTTCTCCAAATTATTGAGGAGGAATGATGTTAGTTTGAGGATTGAGATGTGTCTGTTTCAGGCCATGGTCTTCTGATTACTTGCTATGCATCTGAGAGCTGGGTGATGAATAAGAATGAAAGAAGAACAATTGATACCTTTGAATTGTGGTGCTGGAGAAAAGTACTGAAAATCCCATGGACTGCCAAAAGAAAAAACATATATGTTTTGGAGAGGATGAAGCTGAGTATTCTTTGTAGGCAAAGATTATAAAGCTTCACCTCATATATTTAGGGCTTATTGCTATTCCATGGAGAGGGAAATAAAGCTCAGAAAGGCAGTATCAGTAAAAGAGAGGAAGACTCCCAAACAGGTGGATGGATTTGTTGACTGCCTCAATGGGTTCTACAGTATCAGAAAGCATGAGGATGGCAAAGGACAGCACAGAGTTCAGATCGGACTCGACAGCACCTAACAACAACATACTTTTTTCTTTGTTGTTCCAATTTACATTAAATGTTTCCATATTATTTATAAATTTACAATACATAGATATATCTATATATGCAATACAGTATTTACAGGCAAAACAGAGTCCTATTTAAATACATATGTACCAAGGGGGGGATCACTGGAGAATGTAAGAGAAAATAATATCCTGATTTTCTCTTAGTGGAAAAGTTATAACTGATCTTTATTTGTTTTTGCAATGTGTATTTTCTGATATTTCCTACAACAAATGTATTCCACTAGCAATTAATGGAAGAGGGAAAAAAACCAGCATGCAATTCCAAGGAATAGATCTGCAGTCTCTTCTTGTGTGATTTACAGCCTCTGAAAAGTCACTGGAAGGGCAGCTGTGAGTCAGTTCCAACTCAACTGCACATTCGGACAATAGTTAGGTTTTGTGGTTTTGCCCTCAAGTGAAAATCCATGATCTGAACAATCATTATTTTTGCTTGTAAAGGGTATAATGAAGTAAGGTTCATAATGTAATTGTACTGAAAAATTGTATTTACTGTGGACAACCAAAAGTCTCAGAGTGTGACTAATTGTCTTGAGGTTAATCAATAGAGTCTCCTGTCATCTTTGAACTCTGGTCTGTGAGAAAATAGACTTTCTGTGTTTGGCTCACATAAGATCCCTTTTCAAATCACTTGGGGATTCAAGGTTGGAATATTTTATTCAGTGGAGCGCTTTTTTTGGCTGGTTTGCTGACATGCTAACAACATCCATCAAATATGCCAGAATATGCCTCCAGAACTCTGACTGTCTCAGAAAACAAGCTGTGACAGCTGGGTCAGCAATTAGGAGCCCAGTGGGACACTGGCCAGCTCTAGGAACTGCTGCCAAAATAGGGTGGAGGAGGTGCATCCTGGTTTATGTGATTTAGGAGGTTAGGTTTGTGAGGGCCTAACTTATTCTGGTGACACATTAGATGCACAATTGATCTACATCTCATAAATCTGTCAATATGTCTTCATCTCTGGAAACCACAAATTGAATTGAGCTCTCAGTAACAGATCCTGAAAGATCAATCTTCGGAAAAAGGGAGAAATTGCTACTTAAGGAAACAAATATCTTATAGCTGTAGTCTGGGTCACCATCATTTTAGAACTCTGACAAATGGCCATCCTATATTAATGGCAGAAAAAAATAAAACAAGGACCATGGCAATGTTTCACCACTTTGGAAAGAACCAAATAAATTGGGTAGTTTCATTAGTGATCTGTGGGAAGATTAGCAAGTTAGTATAGATACACTGTAAAAAACTATGCTACTCTTTTTAGAAAATAAAATTTGACCCTGCATATCTCTGTATTTTTTTAATTTAAATACAATTTTTATTTTATACTGGTTTGCTTACAAAGCCCGTATATATTGGGGTTTTTTAGACCGAATCTTTCCAATTTCCTTTAGCCACCCCTCCCTTCACCCATCAAATAGTGTGACCCTACGATTACCTAGTTTCCCCCACCCCCCACTTATCCTCAACCCTCTGCTCCCGCCCTCCCCCTGGACACTCATACACATTATACAATAATGGTCTTATACAATATTTGTCTTTATGGGACAGACTTAATTCACTTAGCATAATGTTCTGCAATCCCTCTCAAGAAGTGATTTACATAATCATTGTTCCTGTGTGCTGCATAGTATTCCATCCTGTGAATGTACCATAATATCTCAATCTAATCAAGTGGTTGGGCATTTTGGCTGTTTGCAGTGGTGAATAATGCTGCTATGAATGTTGGTTTACAAGCTGTGCCTCAGTCCTCATTCCCTTGGCTATAATTCAAGCAATGGAATAGCTGGGTCATATAGAATTTCTGTTTAGCTTTCTGAGAAAATGCTAAACTGCCTTCCAGAGTGGTTGTGCAGTTTTATAATCCTACCAACAATGTATTAGAGTTCCTACCTTACAACGTCCTCTCCAACATTTATTACTTACTGTCCTGTAAATCTTTGCTACTGCTATTGGAGTGAGATGGTATCTCATTGGGGCTTTGATTTGCATCTCTTTTATTGCCAGTGATTTTGAGCATTTCTCATGTGTCTGTTGGCCATCTGAATGTCTTCCTCTGTGGAAATTCTTTCACTGGCTTTTGTTCATTTTGTAATTGTGTTATCAGTCTTTTACTTGTGGAAGACTTGTAGAATTCTGTAAATGTTTGATATGAGACTCTTTTAAAATGGTATTGCCAAATATTTGTTCCCAGTTGGTAGGCTTTTTTTTCTCACTGTTGGAGAAAGTTTTTGTTTCACACGGGGATTTAATCTTTAGACGATCCCATTCATCAATTTTATCCTTTCTAGATTGAACATTTCTGTCTGTATTTGGCAGTTTAAAATAGGCTGTCTAAGCTTGATCCCAGTTTGCTTCTGATGAAATTCATGGGTTTGGGTTTTATTTCTAAGTTCTGATCTCCTTTAGTCAATTTTTTTTGTATGGCATGAGATAGGGAACCTGTTTCAACTTTCTGCAAGTAGCAGTCCAGCTTCGCGAGCACCATTCATTGAAGAAGTTATCATTTGCCCACTTGATAGGTTTTATTTCATTGTTGAGTATCAGTTGACCATAGCTGGGTCCATTTGTGATTCTCAGTTCTGTTCCATTCGTCTATGTGCCTGTCATTGTATGAGTACCATGCTGTTTTGGTTACTACCACTGTATAGTAGGTTTTGAGGTCCAGGAGTGCTATGCCTCCCACTTAATTTTTGTTTTTCAGAAGTGCTTTGCTTATTCGTGGTCTCTTTTCTCTCCAGATAAATTTGAAAATTCCCCTTTAGATCTTAAAAATTTAATTTAGTGTCTGTATTGGGATTGTGTCAAACATGCAGATTTTTTAGTAGGGTTGTCATTTTCACAGTACTGAGTCTTCCTAACCATGAACAAAGCACATTTTCTCATTCCTTTAAGTCTTTTATTGTGTCTTGCAGAAATGCTATGTAGTTTTCTTTGTACTGGTCTTTTGTGTCTCTAGTTAGGTTCACTCCCAAGTATTTAATCGTTGGCTATTGTAAATGGTATTGCTTTTTCAGTTTTCTTCTCAGAGTTCCCTTTGTTACTGTAGAGGAATCTCGCTGATTTTTGGATATTGATCTCATATCCTGCCACTCTACTAAATTGGTCTACTAGCTGTAACAGTTTGTTGTGGGTTGTTTTGTGTTTTGTTTCTGTTATTGTTAAGCCATTGAGGTTTTCTGTGTACATTATCATATCATCTGCTTATGGAGATACTTTAATCATCTTTTTAAAGTTATAGATGCCTTTTATTTTCTTCTCATATCATATTGCCCTAGCAAGTACTTCCAATACAATATTGATTAGAAATGGTGACAGTGGGCATCCTTATCTGGTCCCTATTCACAAAGAAAATGTTTATAGCCTTTGCCCATTGAGAATGATACTGGCTCTTGGTTTTGTATATATACTTCTGACTACGTTGAGGGAAAGTGGTGTTGTATTTTGTCAAAAGCCTTTTCTACATCAATTCCTAATACCATGTGGTTTTGTCATTTTTTTTGTTAAGGTGGTCAATTATGTTGATTTCTTATATTGAATCATCTATCTTTGCATATCTGTTATAAATCCCATTTGGTAACAATAATGTGTGTGTGTGTGTGTGTGTGTGTGTGTGTGCTTTTGAATTCTATTGGCTAGGATTTTGTTAAGGATTTTTACATCTATATTCATGAAAGATATTGGTGTATAGGGTATTTTGTTGATTCTCCCCCCCCCCTTTAGTAATATCTTTTCCTGGTTTTGGTATTAAGTTTACACTTTCTTCATAGAATGACTCTGAGAGTGTTCCTTCTTTTTTTCATTTTTTTAAAGCATTTTAAATAGAATTGGTAATAGATCTTCTCTGAAGGTTTAGTAGAATTCAGCTTGAGGCCATCTGGTCCAGGACATTTCTTATGAAGAAGTCTTTTTATGATCTGTTAAATATTTTTTTTATAGGTCTGTTCCAGTATTGTATATCTGTCCTCATTCCGGGTAAGGCATGACTTTCACAACATTTGTCCATTTCCTCTAGTGTGGGTTGGTTTTTTGTGTGGTTTTTTGTTTTGTTTTGTTTTGTTTTTTTAAATTTAACAGAGTATAGCTTTTCATAGTATTCCGATATTATTGATTTAATTTCTTTTGATTCGGTTGTAATGTTGCCCTTTATCATTTCTTAATTGAGTTATCTGTGTCTTTTTTTTTTCTTCCTTTCTTTTGTTAAGTTTACCAGTGGTTGGACAATTTTATTGACCCTTTTGAATAATCAACTCCTGGTCTTATTTCTGATTTTAATTGTTTTTGTTGTTGTTTTCTATCTCATTGATTTTAACTCTTGTCCTTAAAGTTTCTTTTCTTCTAAAGACTGTAAGATTCAAATGTTCTTTTTAATTAAGGTGTTGAGTTAGATCATTGATTTTTCTTCTTTCTTTTTTATGTGTCCCCATTGCTATGAACTGCCCCCTGAGGACTGCCTTAGCTGCATCCCAGAGGTTTGGATATGTTGTATTTTCTTTTGTTTTAAGGAACTTTTAAAAATTTCATTCTTCATTTCTCTGTAACCCGATCATGTTCTATCAGAGAGTTATTTCTTCTCCACATTGGTAATTTTGTAACCTTTACCCTTCTGTGGTTAATTTCCAGGTTTTTTTGGCATTGTGATGTGAGAAGATACTTTGTATTATTTCCGTTTTGTGGGGGTTTTTTTGGTGGTTTTTTTTTTTTTTTAATTTGTTGAGGCTTGCTTTATTTCCTACCATGTAACTGATTCTGGCGAATGTACCATGTGCACTTAAGAAAAAAGTGAACTGGGTACAGTATCCTGATCATATCCACAATGTTGAGTTAGCTGATTGTTGAACTTAGATTTTCTGTGTCTTTGTTAGGTTTCCTTTGAGGGTTGACCTATCCTTTGGTGATAGTGGTGTACTGAAGTCTCCTACCACTAAAATGGTGCTGTATATTTCTTTCTTTAATTCTGTTAACTGTTGTTTTATGTATTTTGCAGATCTATTATTTGGTGCATAAATATTGAATAAAGTTATCTTCTTGACTTATTGTGCCTTTAATAAGTATGTAATGCCCTTCCTTATCTTTTATGGTAGTTTTCCTCCTGAAGTTCATTTTATTAGAGATCAGGATTGCCACTCCCGTTCTTTTGAGGTTGCTATTTGCTTGGTATATTTTTTTTTCAGCCTTTGTCTTTCTTTTCTTTTTCTAAATGTGTGTCTCTTGTAGGCAACATACTGATGAGTTTTTGGTTTTGTTTAGTTTTTTGCTTTTTGTTTTTGTTGTTGTTTTTTACTCCAGTCTATTATTAGTTTTCTCTTAAGTGGTGCATTTAGTCCGTTCACATTAAGTGTGATTATTGTCAGGCCAGCTTTTATTGCTGCCATTTTGCCATATTTCTTTTTCTGTTGTTTCTGGTTAACTATGGTCCATCCATTTTCCTTTGATGTCTTTGTGTGAAGGACTTCACTTACAATTTCTTGTAGTTTTAGTCTTGGTTTCACAAACTCCTTAAGTTCCTTCTTTTCTGAAAGGGATCTAATTTCTCCTTTATATTTGATGGATAGCTTTCCTGGTTATAGGATCTTTGGCTGTCAGTTGTTTTCTTTCATCTTTCTATATATGTCATTCCATTATCTTGTAGCTTGTATGGTTTCTGCTGAGAAATCAGAATTTAATCTAATTGTTTTTCCTTTATAGGTGACTCTGTTTTTCTCATGCTGTTCTTAGTATTCTATCCTTATCTTTTAATTTGGATCATTTTACTCTACTATGTCCTGATTACTTTCTTTTACACCTAGTCTGTTTGATTTTCACTGTGTTTCTTAAGTGTGGATTTCCTCTTTCTTCAAAATACCTGGGAAATTTTCTTCTAGTACTTCTTCCACAATTTTCTCAGTGATTTCCCTGTCACCCACATGTTCTGGAACTCCAGTCATACATATGTTCTTCCCAGGTGATTCTAATGTTTTCTTCATTTTCTTTATGCCTCATCTCTTCTTCTAGTCTATTTCCAGTGAGGCTTTTGTCTTCCAGCTCACTGACTTTCTGTTTTATCTCTTCAGATCTATTTTTTTTTTCCTACGAGCACGTTGAACACTTCTGCCATGTCAATCTTAATATTCTAGATTGCATTTTCATGCTTTTCTGTTATTTCCAATATAATGTTGGTTTACTCTCTCTGTCTTATTGGTTTTTTTAAGTTCTTGCACATCTTTATATTATCAATTCTTTTTCCATCTTTTGCATTTCTTCCATAGCTGTTCCAGTTTCTCATCATCAGCAGATTTCTTCTGTATTGTTCTCTCTGGAGTATTTGCTCTCTTAATGTGTTCCATTGTTTCTTCCATCATTTACATGTTTTTCTATAGCAGTTCAAATAACTCCACATCAACATATTTCTTCTGGTTTTCTTTTTGGGGGGTATTTATTGGATTTGCTTTTTAGAAGATGGGTTATTTTGGTGAGTTTTTTGTTTTTTATGATGGCTGAGGCAGACTACTGTTTTCTTGAGATTATGTGAATCTTTTCTTAGTAGATATTAGGCTGTAGTAACTGTATAATGACCCTGAGTATGGCAGTGTTTTGTATAGGACTTGTGTATTTGTGTTCTTCTTGGACCAGACAGCAGTGTTTCACCCAAGGTACCTGAACGGCAGAACAGGGACGTCTGTTCTCTTCCAAAATCCACAACTTGGCCTATCTGAGTCTAGACCCACCCCTTCAGCTTGAGTTTAAAGGATCCCAAGTGATGTAACTAGGCAGCAGTGTTTCACCCGAAGTACCTGAATGGCAAAACATGGGAGTCTGTTCTTTTCCAGAAACTAATTCTGAGCCTGGCTTGGCCTGGCCCAGATCCTTCTACTTTAGCTTAAATAATCCCGAGAGGTGTAGTGAGAAAGAAGTGTTTCTCTGAAAGTACCTATGATATTGGAGCTCCTGGTACTGGACAGTGGGAGTGGCAGCTGGTTGGTCACTAGGCAGCAGGACAGTGGGGTTTCCAGGCAATGGGGTCAATGGTCTGGTGCTCAGGTTGGGGTTGTGGTTTTGGGCATACTGAAACTGCAGCCCCTCAACCTGGCAGGCAATGTTTCTATTGCTGGACAGCATATGAATGTGCCTGTGTTGGGCAGTAGCCTTTAGCAGATGCTGGGGAAGCAGTGGCTGGAAACTCCTACACTGGCAATGCTATACAAGCCTTGGCATCTTGCTGAAAAGCAATGAGCACATCTTGGGAGAAGAGCATGAAGCTCCCCTCTGTTTTTAAATTTTAATAAGAATTTTCTTAATAATTTCAACATGTAGTTGAAATTCATTTTGCTTTATTTCAAGAGGACCCTAGGCCTTCCTTCCATATTTCCTCTCTAGAAGGCAGGTCCATTCCTTTGGAATGTCACTTCCTTTACTTTCTGTCTGTAAAAAATAAATAGATAGATAAATAGAGATTGCTGTATAAACAGAGACCATGACTCTGTCTGCAGCCACGTGTCTTCGAATCTCTTACTTCTCCTCAAATTTTGGTCCACAGCTTTTCAGCTCTCCATAAGCATCAGAATGCCATGGAGGGCTGAAATGTCTGGGCCCCACACTCAGCATATAGATTTCAGTAGCCTGTGATAAGATCTAAGGTCTTTGACATGTTTTCCAGTGACCCCAAATATTTCAGTGCTGCTGTAAACTTTGCTCTAGGAAGTCTGAATCCTTGCAGAGCTACACAACTACCTCCTCAATGCAAAAGAGACTAACACCAGGGAGGCACTCACTTCTTTAAATAAAAATCAAATTTACACCATTTGCTCAAGAATAAGGCATGAAGGGTGGAAGGTGTAGGATAGAAGGAGTAATAAAAATGAAAATTCCAGGAGGAATGGAAATAATAGGTTACATTGTTGGTATTGTAACTAATGTTATAAAACGGAAGGTGTGACAATACAGTGGAAAACCAATCAACTTTGTAAAATTTCACTCAATCACTATGTAAGTAAAATTAACACAGAAACCCTATCCTCTGCTAGTTGCACCTTTGTTCATGTCCCACCTTCCTGACTTTTCTCAGCAATAGGACAAGCAAGACCTCTTCTATGATACTCTTTCTATATCACTCTGGAGAAAGTTTGGGTCTCTTTCCTCTAGGCTTCCACAGTTCCACTGTTAATATCCTTATCAAAGCTTAGAGAATTGTTGTTTTTGTAATGTCTTATCAAGTCAACTATGACTCATAGAAGACCCTATGGACAATAGATCTTGAGCCAATCTCATTGTCTCTGACACACCTGCCCCCATTGCCACAGTCGTTATATCTATTCATCTCATCCAGGGTTCTCCTTTCTGGTGTTGACCCTCTACCCTTCCAAGAATGATGTACTTCTCCAAGAACTGCTCCCTATTGGCAACAAGCCCAATATGTATGAGACAGAGAGTCAAAATTCTTGCCTTTAAGGAGCAACCTTGGTTTATTCATTCCAGGACAAATCTGTTTGTTCTCTTAACAGGTTGTGGTATATATGTTCAATATTTTTATTCAGCACCACAACCCAAAGGAGTCAATTGTTTTGTCATACTTAGCCATTGTCCAACTCTTCAATATATAGCAAGTAATTGAGAAGACCATAGCTTGGATCAGGTGTACCTTAGTCTCTAGATGGACATTATTGCTCTTTAGCACTCTAAAGAGGACTCTGACAGCAGACTTTACCAATGCAATTCATCTTTTGATTTTTTTGATTGTTGGTGCCAAGAGTGTTGATTGTGGATTTGAACATGGGGAAATTGTTAACAATCTCAATCTCTTCTTAACCTACTGTGATGTTACCAATTAGCCTGATGATGAGTGAGAATCTTTGTTTTCTTGATGTTGACATATAATTAATATTAAATACTGCCATCCTTGACCTTCTGTTGCAAACACTTCAAGTATTCTTAAAACTAATTCTCCAGTTACTGAGGAGTAATGATGTCAGTTTGAAGACTAAGGTTTGTCTGATCCAGGTCATGATCTTTAACTTGCAATGCATTTGAGAGCTGGGCAATGAATAAGGGTAAAAGAAGAAAAATGTATGCCTTTGAGTTATGGTGTTAGAGAAAAAGTACTGAATATACCATGGACTGGTCAAAGGTCAAAGAACAAACAGGTATATTTTAGGAAATGTGAAGCCAGAGGCCTCTTGGAGGGAAGGATAGCAAAACTTCATCTCACCTACTTTGAGAATGTTGCAAGGAAAAGGCTATTCCTTAGAGAAGACATGCTTGGGAAGGTGGAAGATCAACAAAAGAGAAAAATCCTTTGCGAGATGGGTTGACCCAATGACTGCACCAAGAAATTTAAGTGTGCCAGAGATTATGAAGATGACAAAGGATAGGATAGGGTTTTGGTCTGCTGTTCATGGGGTCCTTTTGAGTCGTACTCTACTCAATTCTACCTAATGACAACAATGTTCTGTTGTGTGTGTTTTGCACACTGTAGAGTCAAAAACGACTTATAGCTGACCCTTTGGTGGGTTTTCAGAGATAGTTCATTGCATAAGAGGAGACTGAATGTCCTTCTACCTCAGAGCATCTGGTGACCATGAACTGCGTGCCTTCGGGATTGTAGCCCTGCTTCTTGCTGATAGGCCACCAGTGCTCCAATGATAACAATAGCCTCCCTAAAAATATATGTTCAATAAATGAATTCTAGATTGTACAAGTAAATAATTTGATCTCCAACCTTATTTCTGTCACCAGGTCTGTAATTTGTGACTCAACCCTTTGTTTCCAATTGTCAATGTTTTCATGTTACTTAAATATACAATGAACACCCTTGGTAGCAGTAATCAAGAAATCAATACATATATTGCATTTGTAAAATTTGCTGTCAAGAATTGCTTCAAAGTGCCAAAGAGCAATAAAGTCTGTTTAAAGACTAAGATGTGCCTAATCACAGCCATGTTATTTTCAATTACTTGCTATGTGTCTGAATAAAAATGATAGAAGAATCAGTGCCTTATGCACAGCTGTGTTCACAATAGTGAAGTTATGGAAATAATCCAAGTACCTATCAACAAATGAATGGATAGAGAAGCTGTGATATATTCACACAGTGGAATACTACACAGCACTGAAAAACAAAGAACTCATAAAATAAGATAAAAAATGGGTGAAAATGGAGGACATTATGCTGAGTGAAATATCTCACTCAGTCACAGGAGGACAACTACTACATAATGTCATTGATATAAAACAGGACTGGCATAGTGGGTTGGAGGAAACTAAGAAAAGTGGGGGTAAATAAAGAATACTATATTGGAACAGAGGAGGAAAGGGATTATTTAAAAGGAATATATTATTAGGCATTCTTTTCATGGCAACGGTCCAGAATAAGAGGTGCATAGCAAAGTGGACTGGGATGGGGGGAAAGGAGGAAATTGTGTAACAATGATTTTTTTTAAGAGAAAAGCAAACTGGGGGTGCAGGGAGAAAAATGTCCAACAATGAATGAATGGCAATCCAAATTTTCTGTAAACTTTCATTAAAATAACAATAAAAATTATAAAAATTAAAAAATCAGTGCCTTTGAGTTGTAATGTTTGAGAAGAGTACTGAATATTGCACGGGCTGCCAAAAAACCCTAAACAAATCTGTCTTGCAGGAAGTATGACCAGTGTGCTCTGTGGATGCAAAAATGGTACAACTTTATCTTGCATAATCTGGGTATATTATTATAGGGGGCCAATTCTTGGAGAAGGACAATATGCTTGGAAAGGTAGAGGATTTGTGTGGGAGAAGACGACATTCAACGAGATGTATTGACATGGTGACTATAACAAGACTCAAGTGCACTAGAGATGGTGAAGATATTACAGGACAGCAAGGTTAAATGTCACTGTTTATGTATCAATAAGAATTCCTGAAAGCAAAGGAACCCTGGTGGTGTAATAGTTATGCAATTAGTTATTAACTAAAAAATTAGTGGCTCAAAGCCGTGTATGTGCGTATGTGTGTGTGTATTCTTATTAAGTGACCTTGAGTCAAGTATGACTCATAGTGATCTTATGAACATCACGAACTGAACACTGCCCTATCCCATACCATCCTGACAATCTCTGACACACTTGCCCATTGCCAGTCACTATGTCAATCCACTTTGTTGAAGATATTCCTCTTGCTGCCCCTCCAACTTTTCAAGTACAATGTAACCTCTGCTAGCAACATGTCGAAAATGTATGAGATGAATCCTCATCATCTTTGCCTCCAAGAAACACTCCAGCTGTACCTTGTCTAAGACATAACTGTTTGTTCTTTAGACAGTGCATGGGATCTTCAGAACTCTTATCCAACACCATAGTTCAAAGGCATCATTTTTACATTTGTCATCCTTAGTCATTCATTGTCCAGCTCTCAGATGCATAGCTGAATGAAAATTCTATTGCCTGAATCAGACGCGTCTTAGACCTCAAACTAACTTCATTGCTCCTCAAATAATTTGGAGAGGTCTCCAAGTGTAGACTTTCAAAGTGCAATACCTCTCCTGATGGTATCAAGTATATTGATTATAGATCCAAGGAAGATGAAATCATTAACGTTCTAAATCCTTTCTCTGTCCATCATAATGCTGCTGATTAATGGCAAGAAGCTGCACTGTAATCCCAAGGACATTGGATTCAAGTCCACCACTGCTCCACAAAAGGATGTGCAATCTCCTTTATATGTACATATAGAGCTTTGTCCACAAAAATTTGGTGTGTGGAGGGGGATTGTTGTGATGACTTCATGAAATGTAAAATGTCTATCTATATAGATATTTAGATTCTTTTAGGAATATTAGACAATAATTATGATTAATTCTCTTCCCCATAGTGATACTCCCAAGAAAAAATATTACTAAGGATGTTGGAGATAAATTTAGATGTATCAGTTATTGTTTCAGTGCTATTAAAACTGTCTTCTGAGATAATCATCCTTCAGAATCTGTTGATATAAGCCCTTCTCTACACTTAATGCATCTTCCAACCCCATTATTTCCTTTCTTCCTGTACAGAAAGCCAATGAACCATTGTGATAAATCTGATGGATTTGTTACATATAATTTGTTAACTGCAACTGTAGTCATTACCTGCTGTAGGGTTGTCTCCAACAATAGAACTAAATATTCCCTGGTTCTGGAATTACTTCACAATTTCTGGTGTATCTGAGTCCATTGTTGAGGTACTTGTGTATTGTCTTCCAACCTAGGATGTTCATTTTCCAATATGATATCAGATAAATGTTTTGTTGTGATACACAACGTTTCCGCTGGCTACGTTTGAAAGAAGGTTGTAAGGCTTTTCTTTCTACCTACTGTGAATGATCTTGCATATGTCTAGAATACCCATGGCATAGCTCGAGCATAACAGCATCACAAAAGTTACTACATTACAGCTAACTGATAAATGTTATTGCCTGTAACTCATAGCTCTGAAGCTTGTCCTGTCCTGAGCCAGTCTCACTGATTCTAACACACTAACCTTCATTGCCCTGGTTACTGTATCGATCCATTTCATCTGAGGACTTCCTCTCCTCCACTGTCCCTCCACCCTGATGTCCTTCTCCAACGACTGGTCCCTCCTGGCCATATTCCCAAAGTATGTGAGACAGAACTTCAAAATCCTGGTCTCCAAGGAGAAACATGGTTTTACCCTCTCCAAGGCAAACCTGTTTTTTTCTTAGCAGTCCACAGTATGTTCAAGACTCTTCTTCAACACCAGCATCAAGACTCAAAATAAATAGGTGAGGGATTTTTTTTTAGTAGTGATTTCAAGTATTGTGGTAACAAAGTTCAGATATTATATATGTCTGAGAGGGAAGGAACGGACAAAAGTGTTGATAAATTAATATAGACTCTGAGTTATATCTTAAGACACACCCCCTGCTGCATGTTTCTGTGTGCAGGGAAGCACCTACACTGGAAATCAGAAATCTTTCCACCATTCCCTATTGGTCTTATAGCCATATATCTCACACTCTTCATTTTCCTCCCAAGGACACTAAACTGCTTTTTTATCCTTGTTTAACTCATACTTTTCTATGTTGCCTCCTCCAAGAAGCTCTCTTAATATCTACTCTCTGTGAACCGAGTTAGTGCTCACATGTATAAACATGACTTTAAGATCACTCAAAGTGTGTCCTCAGGCTCTCAGGCCTAATCCACACTCCAGAGGCTGGTGCATAGCTCATGGGAAGCTATCAGAAAGGAGTATAAATGGAAAACCTCTCCACACACAAAGAATTCTAAATAGCACGTGAGAAAATGATATACAGCATAAAATCTTGGTGCCAATTTGAGATCTTTTGGCAGCAAACAACTGAGTTACCAATCAAATAAAAAAAAAATATCCTTTAGGTTGAGAAATAATACTAGCCCCTGAGGAGGATAGGTCTGTACCTTGGTGACTTAGTTTTCCCTGTAACTACTAATACTTTCACTACTTGCTGTGGATGTGACACCTGTAACATGCTAGGCATGATGCTAGTATTTTGTATGAATCTTCACTTTTAATGCATTGGTGCACTAAATCCTCATAGCATTTTCTCTAACAGATATACTAATCTTTTTTTCACAACAGTGATACTAAGTCTAAGAGAGATGAAGTTACTTAGTCAGGATCCCCTTGCTAAGAAGTCAATTGCCATAATAGATTAACCATTTTATGACAGATTTCTTTTTATTTTTAATATTT
>NW_006400130.1:1671101-1675160 GCF_000299155.1 Elephantulus edwardii
TTTTTCTTTTGACCAGTGTCTCTTAAGTTTAGTTGTACTGTCTCCAAGGGAAGTTGACGTGTCCTGTAGAACTCTTGTGTAGATTATGTTTTCCTTTCTGCTGGTTCTCACCTGGAAGACGCCTCCTTTTGCTGTTATCTGAGGTGACCTTGCCCAGTGATGCCTCCTCCCTCCCTCTCTGGCCGGGTTTCGGGTTTCGTTGGGTCTGACCTGGAAGACTCCTACTTTTGCTGTTATCCGAGGTGACCTTGCCCAGTGACGCCTCCTCCCTCCCTAGTTGAGAAATTTTCAAAGCTCTGTATATTAGTTTCCTTGTTTCTAATTGGGGCAGTGGTCTGGTGTAGCCTGATCCTACAGAAGTTTTGCTCTTGTTTTCAGGTGAGACATAGGTGAAATGTTCATCAGCCATCAGAAGTGAATTGATTGCATTTGGCCTCCTATTTAAAAAAGCATTTGAGAGGGCCTGGTTTTAATAATTTTTGATCAAACATTCTTCTATTTGGTATAGCATTGGTCTATTTGCTGTACAGCGGTAACTTATGGTTACTGGATGATAAACACCGTTACACTGATGCATCAAATGTGATAAAGGTTACCCATGGTGGTCAGTGTTTTGTGGCACTCCCTGATTAAAATAAGGTCGGAAGCAGGAGTGGCATCCACTTTCAAAAGAGCTTGCTTCAGGAAACTCTATGAACTTGAAGAAACAATGAAAGTTATAGAGTGTTCAGGTCTTTCATTCATAGGGTCACTGTGAGTTGTCTATGACTCAATGGCACATGACAACAACAACATCTTGCATAATATGGACATAAAACCAAATGAACAAAAGTTTTGAATATAAGTGAATGTCTGTGAATAGAGTCAAATACCAAAAATAATATTTTTAATATCATGCACTTATTCAACAAACATTAATATGTATAACTCACTATGTGAATATTTTTTCAAGGAATTAAGCATAGTAAGATTAATAGTACCTTCCCCTTGTTGTGATGCACAGAAAGTAGACTAAATCTTTTCTTCCTATATTTCAACTGTATGAATTTTACATGGGAATTTCCAATTTGTTAGCTATTAAGTACAACTTCAGTTAATGGTCGGTATTCTGTTAATTTGAAAATGTCTTCCCCTTCATTTCAACTAATTATGACTTTGTCTTCCTTCCATCAGTTTATCTTAGTTGAGTGTTTCTCTTACATACCTAATCTTAGCAATTCCCTTGGTTACTTGTTAAGTAAAGCAGATTTCCATGTTTCTCACCTAGAAAAACACTGCATAAGTCAGTGTGTCCACAAACACATCTCTGACATGAAAGGAGTAATAATAACATTGATATGCTCATAAGAAAAAACTTAGAATGTCGCTTCTCTTCCTTCTTATGTCCTCAGTATCTAGGACCTGGCCTGAAAGGTACTTCAGGCAAGAAAGTGTTATCAATCCAAAATTCTCAAGATAGGAGATCTAGCCAGACCTGAACATGAATCATGCCTATTGCTTTAATATAAAACTGGGTTATTAGCATTACACACAACACAAACTTTCTTGTCCCTTAGAATTATTCCACATAAGCTTGTGTTACTCTGTATGCCACCTTCTCCCCTACAATAGAGTCCTGATTATTTATTGTATGGCTGCAAGGTGATAATGTTCTTATTAATCCTTAAAACATCCTTATTAGAGAAGTAAACTTTACCATCAATTCACAAATATGGAATGTTTGATTTATAGGTGATAAATCACTTGTACATTATCAGCAAAACCACTGTTAAAATATGTTGTTGTTGTTGTTGCTGTTGTTACGTGTTGTTGAGTTGCTTGTTATTCTTAGCAATCCTATGTTCTGAAGTTGGTCTTGTCTTGAGGCAGTCTCGCTGACTCCAATACAACTACCCTTATTGCCCAAGTACTGTATCAAACCATCTCATCTGGAGTCTTTTTCCTGTCCCTGCACCCTTCTGAACATGTTCTTTTCTAATGACATGTCCCTCCTGGCCACATGTCCAAAGTAGGTGAGATGGAGCTTCAAAAGGAAAAACTTGATTTTGCCTTATCCAGGAGAGACTTATTTGTTTTTTTAGTGGTCTATGGTATGTTCAATACTTTTCTCCAGCACCACAACTCAACGACATATATTTTTCTTCTGTCATCCGTAGTCATTGTCCAGCTCTCTGATGCATAGCAAGTAATTGTGAAGACTGTGGCTTGAATCAGGTGCACCTAAGTCTCTTGACTAACATTCTTTCACTGTTATTTTTATTCTCAAATTAGTATCAATGAGGGAAATATAATAGCAAATGATAAAAAAACAGAAGAAAAATTACTCAAAATATTAAAACAGTCATCCCTTTCAATAACATTTTGCTGTGTTTATTTGTAAGAAATATTTGCATAAAACCCAAAATCCATGTTCATTCCACTATACTATATAGCATTCAAACCAAGTGAGGGAGGGTGTTAAATAATCAAAATAGGAAGAAAAGAAGGGGCATAATGTAGGTTAATAGACTAAAAATTGTTGTTGCTAAGATAATGAAGAAGGTTGTTAGTCATCTCCGGTTGACTTAGTCAGTTAATTACTTTATAATTAATAAATTAAGCCAAGAAAGAAGGGTTCAACAACATAGATATTAAGGATGGCTCTTAAAGACATTTGCTCCGCTCTTTATTCTCCCATTCATATCACCTCCTTCCACCTACTGCTAGAAGCTCTGGTGGCATAGTCGGAATCATGTTCTGTTGCAAATTAAAATGCTACATTTTTACAATTGTTTGAGTCCACCACTAACTCCACAGAAGAAATATGAGAAATCTCCTGTTATTAAGATTTATAACCTCAGAAATCAATTTTTTAAGAATATTTACTCTTATATTTACAAAGTTCATATACATTGTTTTATACACTGGAAGCTTTCCATTTCCTTCACCTCCCCAACATGTCAAATTGTGTGACCCTATGATTACTGTGTCTCCACCCCAGCCCATTCTCAGCCCTCTGCTTCCACCCTCTTCCCTACTGGATCATTATACCCATTCTACAATACTGGTCTTATACAGTATTTGTCCTTATGGGACTGAGTTAGCTAACTCAGCATAATGCTCTCCAGTCCCTCTTAAGTTAAGCAGTAATTTACAAAATCATTGCTTCTCAATACTGCATAGTATTCCATCATGTGAATGTACTACAATTTCTCAATCCATTCAACTGTGGTTGAACATTTGGGCAGTGTCCATGTCGGTGTTCTTGGGACAGTGAATAACACTGCTATGAAAATTTTTGTAAAAGTCTTCATTTGCGCCTCAGTTCTCATCCTCTCATGGTATATTCCAAGCAGTGGAATAGCTGAGTCATATGGAATGTCTACATAAGCACCAAACTGCCTTCCAGAGTGGTTGTACCATTTTATAATCCCACCACAAATGTAGAAGAGTTCCTATCTGGCTCCATCTTCTCCAACATTTACCAATTGAATATTTAATGAACTCTCTTATTGTGGGTGACTAGGACAAGATCAGTTCAAAATTATCAAATTGGGGAGAAAATGTTCTTTAACTAATTTGTTAGAGTAAAACTATCCCCACCACAACCACCAAAGTTATTAAATAGGTGCTAACATGCAGTTCGAATCTACCAGGTGCTGTGTGAGAGAAGATGGACAATCTCCTCCTGTGCAATTTACTGTCTTTGAAAATTCACTGGCAGGTCAGTTTTGGGTTGATCTGACTAGATGACACATAAGAAGAAATGTATATATTATACATGATGTTGCTATTGCAGTTGACTACTACTTAGAGAAAACTTATGAATAGGAGATGTAACCCTTGTCCTATTCTGTGCCATCCTCTTCATCTCTGAACATTTGAGGCCATTGTTACAGTCATGGTGTCAATTATTTTAGTTGAAGGTCTTCCTCTCTTTTGCTGACCTTCAATTTTTCTGGGAGTGATGTTCTTTTTCCAAGGATTATCCATTTCTAATAGTATGCCCAAAATACACGAAATGAAGCTTCACTATTCTTGCCTACACATTCTCAAAAACATATTTTTTTGTTTTTTTTT
>NW_006400130.1:1675260-1678231 GCF_000299155.1 Elephantulus edwardii
CAGGTAAGATATCTTTTTAATTTTTTTAATTTTATATTGTTTTGCATACAAATTCGTATACACTATGTTTCATACTTTCCTTCATTCACATTGTGTTTCATACAATCATTCTTACATACTTTGTTTTAAAAAATCAATCAACATTAACCTCTGCCCACACATAAGATGCCTTTTGATAGATATTATATGATACATAATAAATATCCTGATATAGCTATGATATGATATGATATATGATGATATGATATGTGGGATGAGGTATAGAAAAAATATCCTTTTGAATGTCAATGATCTTGAGCATCTTCTCATCAATGCACAGGAAACAAATATACTTAAAAATTCAAGTGAATTATACACAAGTCAAAACACAAAAGTTTTATAAGCTTCACCTCATACATTATCTCAATGCACAGCAGTATGTTCTCTTTAACCAAGTCATGCAACTCCCCATCCCCAGTACTCATATGAAATTGTATGTGTATAGTGAAGAACTACACCCAAGCCAAGAAGCCCCAGCAGTGATATTTGCATTAACTTGTATTAACACAGATAGTTAATACCATAGTTATACCAAGGTCTCCACTATTTACAGTTTGTGGATCTTGCAGAATATAGTCTCCATTTTGCTTTTGATATAAGGCCTATTGAGAGGTAAGGTGTTTATGAATAAAAAAAATTTTAGTAGCATGGTGGAAGCCTGTGACAATCTCCCTATATCAGACAGTTCTTTTTAGGTTATAAAATATACCAGTAGCTTTCTGGTTAGAATCACTTTATACCACAGAAGTAAAAACTTAAAATGTGTTTTAATTCTAACTGCAGAGAAAGATTTCATTGTCCTATTCTTTTTGGAATTTTGGCTTTGCAAAAGTTGTTTATAGATTTTTACTGACATCTTCTTAATTGATCATTATGTATGCTCAAGCTTAGGATTTTAAATGCTTGGTATATTATGCAAAATTGAGTTTTCTTAAGAGCTTGATTTCAAATAAGACTAATTCCACATCCTCCACTCATCACAGACTCACCCACATAAGATAGTAAGTAATGAATCTTTTCAAGTTATAATTAAATTTTCTTACACATGTTCCTATTATAAAAACAACAAATGTTTGTCATAAAAATTTATATAATAAAAAAGTCTTTAAAAGTTATAATAAAACTGCCCTAAAAGGTTCCATATTACTATGTTGTATAAATGTCAGGCATATTTATAAACCTACTAATGTGAGCATGAAACAAGATAGGACAGGGTTCAGGTCTGTTGCTCATAGGGTTTTATGTTTCATACTCATTGACACCTAACAGCAAAACTATGTAAGCTTACCTAAATCATAACCACTTATTTGATTTGTTTTAACAATGATTAATAAATATGCTGGTTCTAGGAAAAAATATTTCTGTTATGTATATAAAAATATGCAGAGTGGATTATATTTGAGGGTAGGGGGTGGGGTTTGGGGAGGTGTGGGGGGGATTGTGTACCAATGAGGGAGTTTTTCTTTTGCTTTTCAAGGAGAGGAGCAAACGGGGGAGGGGGGGAGGTGTTTGTGTGGGGAGAAGGGTGCAACAATGAATGAATGGAATTCCAAAATCTCTGTAGATGTTCATTGAAATGAAAAATAAACAAACTAAATTTAAAAAAATATGATATAACAAAAGGGTGTCAAGATTGTCCTCCTTTTTCAAATAACAAATTGCCCATTACTGAATCTTCTTTTCCACCAGTTCCAGAAGAAACCTCAGAACATGTTTCTCTACAGAATTCTAGAAAGAAGGCATAGTTCCTTCAGTTTCTGATCTCTAACAATAAGCCCGACTTTAAGGGAGCATGTGACTATGATGATCAGAAAAATAACAACAGTAGTAGTAATAATACTGTTAGATATTGCAAAGTGATTACAAATCATTTGTCTAACAGTAGACTTTTACATGGATCCTTCTAATATTTTCACCTTCTCCTCTCAAGCAAATGTTGCTTTGCCCCTAAAGAGAGATTTTCCTTCTGGGAGGATGATCAACGTTAGGTAAATATTTGTACAGAAAAATTCTCCTGAGTCTAGTCTGCTTCTGTGCAATTAACTATCTCTGAAAATCCACCAGGGGGTCAACTATGGGCTGGTTCTGACTCTCTGGTACACAACAACAACAATTTATATGCTCAGTGTTAAAACACAAAATTTCTGATAATAACTTTTTATGAGTTGGACAGCTGCTAAAGTGAAAAATAGGAACAGCAAAATCAAAGATAACTGATAATTTTTCTCTTCACCTCTTGTTTTTTGTGTCCAGAATCAGACATTGCTGACTTTGATGGCCAAAGCTCTCTCCTGTATAGATTCAATCAGAAGCTAATGAGTACACTCAAAGATGTGATTTCTCTGAAATTCAAGAGCATGCTAGGAGACGGAGTTCTTTTCCATGGAGAAGGTCAGCGTGGAGACCACATCACCCTGGAGCTCCAGACAGGAAGGCTTTCCCTGTATCTCAATTTGGGTAGGTTCAACCTTTTTTTCTTGCCCACAATGGACTGCAGAGAACTACTTTATATATACCTTGATGATCCCTTATGTGACTCAGGTACTCAAAGACAGTCACTAACACATACTTGTCATCTGCATTACTTTAGAAAACATACCATTTCACTTCTGAAATAGCCTCTGGAAACTCTATGAATGTGGAGAAACAATAAAAGTTATACGAGTGTTCAGGTCTTTTATTTATAGGGTTGTTATGAGTCTTCTATGACTCGACAGCTCTTTTTTTTAGTTAAATTTTATTAATTTTAATGAACATTTATAGATATTTTGGGTTTTCATTCATTCATTGTTGCACTATTTTCTCTACCTTTCTCCCCAGTTCATTCTTCCCCCCCCCCTTGAAAGTCTGTCTTAATTGTCCAATTGCCACAGTGCTTGTCAAAGCCAGTTCTGATTAATCTACTTTGTCAGTGTGTCCTTTGCCATTCCCT
>NW_006400130.1:1678331-1679900 GCF_000299155.1 Elephantulus edwardii
TTTCAGCAGGAAGTAGCTAAGAGAATATGCCATCCCCTTTTCCTTATGAATCAGGGTGAAGTCTCTCTCAGGGAGGAGTGATAGGGAATGGCAAAGGACATACTGACAAAGGAGATTAATTAGAACTGGCTTTGACAAGCACTGTGGCAAATGGACAATTAAAACAGACTTTCAAGGTGGGGAGAACAAACTAGGGAGGAGGGTAGAGAAAATATGCAACAATAAATGAATGAAAACCCCAAATCTCTGCAAATCTTCATTAAAATTAATAAAATTTAATGATTAAATTAAAAATATCCTGAAGTCAAGGGGTTTATGGTATATTTCTACTTTTTAGCAGTGACTGATGAAAAGAAATACTGACTCAGTCTAGTAGGAAACTCCCAACAGATTAAAATATCTGACTCTGCAAAGTTAATACAAAGCAGAAACAGTACATATTAAGAATAGAATTAAGGGTGCAGAATGGAGTGCACCTGGGGCAGTGGGAAGGGTGTGGGGGGATTGTATACCAAAGAAAGATTTTTTTTTACTTTTTCAAAGAGAGGAGCAAACTGGGGTGGAGGGGACGGGCGGGGGGGGGGGGGGGGGGCTGGGCAGGAAGTGCAACAGTGAATGACATATTTGTTTTTTGATGTTTGGGTTTGTTATGGTTTTTTTGTTTGGGTTTTTTTTTTTTTTGGTAGTCCATGGGTGTTCTCAAACATCACAACTCAAAGACTTCAGTCCTTCTTTTGTCATTTTTAGTCATTATCCAATTTTCAGATGCATAAAAAGTAATTGAAGATACCATGGACTGAATCAGATGTACTTTTTCTCCAAACTGATATATCATTACTTCTTAATATCTTCGAGTAGGCCGCAAAAACCACGACATTCGTTCCGGCAGGCCGCTCAGAGGAGGGGTTAGGCATCAGACTAGCTGAAAGCTGAGCACCTTAGAGATCAGTCTCAGACCCCTCCCATCTTCCCAGGTAATCGAAGACGCAAAAACCTCACGACATTCAAGAAAAGCCTATCTACACACCAGTTCTATAGGATGCATCACCTTTGCTCGGAAAACATTAAGACTAAACTTCAGAGACATTGATCCCAACATAAGGAACTACCATCAGCTGATGTGTTTGGAATCACAGAAGCATATATAAGTTATTAGATGGAGGGCTGGTCAAAGGGAGATAGATGTGAAGGGAGTAGGTAGAAGTGAACGGGTATCCTGGTGGATGGTGGAGCAAGGAAATAAGTGGGTAAAGACGCGTGTGAGAAAGGCAGGGACAACACTGACACTAAAGTTAACTCTGCAAGAACGGATATACCTTTAACTTGCTGGTCTGTCTGATACTTCTCTAAATCTGAACATTCACATTGAGGCAGACTAGGAAGAAGGATTGGCCATCCTCTTTTGAAATAGCAGGCCTCTGAAAACCCTATGTACAACAGAACGCATTTAGATAATAGAAACAGCAAAGGAGGATGAGTTTTCAAGTATGGAAATACAAAGGAAGAGGAACAGTTGTAAGCAGACACTGGTGATTGGGACATGGAATGTGAGAACCATGAATGTAGGAA
>NW_006400130.1:1680000-1681275 GCF_000299155.1 Elephantulus edwardii
ATATTCTGTTATTGTTATGTGTGGTGAAGTTGTAATTGTCCCGTACCTGAACTTCCATTGGATTTAGATGCAGTAAATCGCATTGTCCATCTTTCTCCCACAGAGCAGCTGGTGGATTTGAACTGTATGCCTTTGGATTTGAAGTGCAGTTCCTTACCACTGCTGCTGTTATTATATACCATTGAGTCAAATAGTACTCATGATGACCATATGAACAATAGCTCTGAACCCTCTGCCCTGTTCTGAGCGCACTGAACCATCTCTGGCCCACTGACCCCATTGGCAATCACCCTGTCAGTCCATTACATCCTGGATCTTCCTCTTTTGTGATGACTTTCTTCTCTTCCAAGCATGATGGCCTTCTCCAAGGACTGGTTCCTCCTGAGGGCATGACAAAAGTAAATGAGACAGAACTTCAAATGTCTTGGCTCCAAGAAGCAAACTTGTTACATCCTCTCCCCAAAACAGATGTATTTGTTCTCTTAGCATTCCATAGTTCAATATCTTAAACCAGCACTAAGATTCAAGAGCATCAATTCTTCTTCTGGCAACTTTAGTCATTGTCTAGCTCTCACAGGCATAGCAAATAATTGAGAAAAGCATGACCTGGATCAGTTGTACTTAGTCTGTAAACTGACATAACTGCTCTAAAATAAATTGGTGTAATAAGAAGAATTCGCAGTGAAGTTTGATAATTCCACATTACTAAAAGTGACATATGATACATTAGGTTAAATATATGCAAAAGCATCTTTAGGAAAAGAATATCACCCAGAAATGAAAGTATGTGGACTTGTTAATGATTAATTCCTTTACCAAAACACAAGAAACCACTTGTCAGTAGCCATCTGAATGTGGCCTTCTAAATATTTAGCAGATATAATTGAAGTCTGTCAATGGGCCTACTTCACTTCCAAGAAAGGAGAGTGTGTGACTGTAGTGAAGTCACTCAAGTACAAGTGACTTAAGTGGCATTATGAATTAAGTTTTAATTACTTGTAATATTAGAACATGTGTTCAGGTGACACTGTGAAATCTACTTACATCCCAATCAGACAGGCCACTCTCCAACTAACCCACCAAATGATAATGATCCACTCATGTTAGCATGGTGGTAAAGCAAAAGATTTTACAATGCAATAGAACTTACTGTGATTATAGACCTACGCTAGAATTTATGTTGTTGTTGTTGTTGTTATGTGCCGTCGAGTCGTTTCCGACTCATAGCGACCCTATGCACAACAGTCCTAAACCCTGCTCTATCCTGCGCCAACC
>NW_006400130.1:1682540-1685278 GCF_000299155.1 Elephantulus edwardii
CCTCTATGAGGTGGATTGATTCAGTGACTGGGTAATTGGGATCGAAGTGTCAGAGACAGTGCGATTGGCACAGGACAGAGCGGAGTTTAGGGCTATTGTACATAGGGTCGCTATGAGTCGCAAGCGACTCGACGGCACATAACAACAACAACAACAAGAAGGCCTTAACAGCACATTTACCCAATGCAATACATCTTTTGAGTTTTAGACTACTGGTACCAAGGATGTTGATTATGGATCAAAGTAGAAGAAATCATTGACACCTTCAGTCTTCATCTATCACAGTTGAATGCCTGTGATTATAAAATTTTTGTTGTTATGTGCTGTCATTGCTTGCAATTCATTGAGACCCTATGTTCTATAGCTCCAATCTCTGCTCTGTCACTCTGCTCTGTCTTGATTCAATTTTATTTTTTCTGACACACATACCTCTATTACCCCTCAATCCATCTCATGGAGAATCTTCCTCTCTTGTGCTAGCTGTATTCTACTATCCTATTAATTTTCAATACCAGATTAACTCTTTTTAAATAATTGTGTAATAAATACCAACAGCATTTTACTGTTACACAACAAATTGTGGCTAATCTTCAGAAGAATGAAAATCCCAGAATACTGGATTGCACTCATGTGTAACTTATATTTATTCAAGGAAGCAGCCCGCAAAACAGCAAGGAAACACTTCATGGTTCAAAATCAGGAAAGGAGTGCATCATGGATGTATCCTGTCTCCATTCCTTTTCAATCTTTATGTTGTTGTTTTTAAGTGTCATCAAGTCACCTGCAACTCATAGCAATGCTATGTACAACAGCCCTAAACCCTGCTTCATCCAGTGCCAATCTTATTTTCTCTGAATCACCTATCTGCATTTCCCCAGTCACTGAATCAATTCATTTCATTGAGGGTCTTACTCTCTTGTGCTGTCCCTCCACCCTCTCAAGCATGACATCCTTCTCTAAGGACTGGTCCTACCTTGCAACATGTCCAAAGTATGTCTGACGAAGCTTCAGAATCCTTACCTACAAAGAGAAGCTTGGTCTCACCCTCTCTAGGACGAAATTGTTTGTTCTCCTAGTAGTTCATGGTATATTCAATACTCTTCTCTAGCACCGCAGTTCAAAAGTATCAATTTTCCTTCTTTCATTCCTTGTCATTGTCTAGCTTTCTGATGCACAACAAGTAATTGCAAAGACTATGGCCTGGATAAGATGCCTGGATATTCTGTTCTGCATACAGATTGAAAAGGTATAGAGCTAGGATGCATCCCTTGCATCTTTAGTCTCCAGACTGACATCATTGTTCTTTAGTACTTTGGAGAGGTCTCTGGCAGCAGACTTACCCAATGTAATTTGTCTTCTAATTTCCTAGCTGCTAGTACCAAGAGTGTTGACTGGGGAGACAAGCAAACTAAAGTTGTTAAGAATTTCCATGTTTTCACCATCTATGATAATACTGCCAATTGGGCCAGTGGTGAGAATCTTTGTTTCCTTGATGTTGAGCTTCAATCTATATTGAAGGCTTACTCTTTACAGCAAATGCTTCAGAACCTTCTCTATTTCAGCAAGCAGGGTTGTGTCATCTGTATAATTCAGATTGTTGATGAGTCTTCCTCCAATCCTGATGACACATTTCTCCTCATTAGAGCCTAGACTCCTGGATATTCTGTTCTGAATACAGATTGAAAAGGTATACAGCTAGAACGCATGCCTTGCATACATCCTTCTCAATTTTGAACCATACTGTGCTTCCTTGTTCTGTTCAGATGACTGCCTCCTGATCCAAGTATAGGTTTCACATAAGCACAATCAAGTGCTCTAGTATTCTCATTGTTCTCAGAGTCAGACACAGTTTGTTCAGTCTTTATGTGGGACAAATAATTTGGGAGACTGGGCTTTCTGAGGAGAAATGTGGCACCAGATTTGGAGGAAGACCTGACAACACCCTGTGATAGTAGATGACACAATCTTGCTTGCTGAAACTGAGGAGGACCTGAGTGTTTGCTGCAGAATGTCAAGTACTACATTTTTTTAATGGTCCAACCAGCAACACCATGGTAGATGGATAAGAGATTGAAGTGCTTGTCCCTACAATCAACATTCTTGGCACCAGCAGTCAAGAAATCAAAAGACAAATTGCACTGGGGAAATTCGTAGTCAGGGACCTCTTCAAAGTATTGAGAATCAAAGATGTCAGTCTAAAGACTAAGATGTGTCAAATTCAGGGCATGGTTTTCTCAGTTACTTGTCCTACATCAGAGAACTGGAAAAAGACTAAGGATGACAGAAGAATTGATGACTTTGAATTGTGGTGCTAAAGGAGAGTATTGAACATATCATTGACTGGCAAGAGAACAAACATTTGCCTTACAGAGGATGAAACCAAGTTTTGAAGCTCAGTCTCACATACTGGGCATGATGTAATGCTCAGAAGGGTGAAGGAACAGAGCAGGAAAAAAGGACTCTGAATGAAATGGATTGACAAAATAAATGGGACAATGAAAGTAGGTGTGTTGGAGTCAATGAGACTTGCTCAGGATAGGACAAGCTTCAGAGCCATTCATTGTACATAGGGTCACTATGTGTGGTAGGCGACTTTGATGGCTTATAACTATAACAGTAATCAATACTTTTGCATTTTGAGAATGAAGATATTTGTTTTTTTTCTATAATTATATTTTATTAATTTTCATAAACATTTACAGAGATTTTGGGCTTCCACTCATTCATTGTTGCACTAT
>NW_006400130.1:1686798-1693281 GCF_000299155.1 Elephantulus edwardii
ATAGTCCTTGGTTTTAGTCCTAGGTCCATGATCCACCTTGAGTTGGTTTTTGTGTATGGAGTGAGGTGTGGGTCTTGCTTGAGTCTTTTGCAGATATTTGAGAAAAGTTCAGGAAGATTTTCAGGATGAACTTTAAATCAAGATATTATTTAAAAGAAGCAAAAAGGCCATTTTAGACAAAATGTCAGTGGGGGAAAAACATGCTTTTTTCATAAATCTGTCATTTGTGTTGTGAGAATATATTGGAAAAATATTTTAAGCAAGGCTCTGTTATAGGCATTGGGAACTTAAAGATTAATTTACCAGTCTATTAAAAACATATTCCCATTTAATTATCAGTTTCATGATATTAATGAAAAATAAAATTACTATTTATAATAAAATACATAACATAAATGCATTTTCTAATACTTGAAAGTCATAAGAGATGCATAAAAATTAGAAGCTAATTTGAATAATCCATCCTAAATAAAGGGTGTATTTTATTCTATAAAATTTTAAAATCCTAAAGACTAAAATCATGAATTTTGTTGTACTTGTTGTTGTTATGTGCCATCAAGTTGCCCGTGACTCACAGTGACCCTATGTACATCAACCATAAATTTTGCTCTATCTCTTGTCAATCTTATTGTCTCTGACACACCCATCCCCATTACCCCAGTCACTGAATCAATCCGTCTCATCATGTGTCTTCCTCTCCTGCTCTGTCTTCCTAAGACTGCATAAAGGGAACTCTGATGGCTTAGTTATAAGGAATTGTGCTGTCAATGCAAAGGTGTATAATTTGAATCCACCAGCTGCTCTGAGGGAGAAGCAATCTATTCCTGTGCAATTTACTCTTTTTGTAAATTCTCTTGATTATCCACTTAGTCAATTCTCACTAAAAAGTACTCAAAAACAACAAATACAAAGAGATTTTTCACTTCTTTGAAAGTTAAATCCACTAGAGTCACATTACTTCCTCTTAGTTTCTTAGTTTATACATAAATTTCTTTTTTTTTTTAAGGAAGTCTCATGTGGACAATTAAAGTCCAGTCATTAGCCCTGAATAACACAAAGCAAAAGTGAAAAGAATGTATTCATGACAAAGGCTAGCCTAAAGCAAACTCCTGTGGAGGTGAAATCTGTCTCCTCTTTTGCCATTATTTCCTATTCCTTTAGTGGTGCTCAGCAGGTTCCCAGAAGGTTTAGCAATTAGATACTTGGATGCTAACAGAAGATCAAGAGCTACAACCTACCAAATACTCCATAGGAGAGCTGCATAGCAAACACCACAATGATTTATAACCTTGGAAGCTCTGTGGGTTAGTTAGACTCTGTCCTTTATGATCACTGAGAATCAGAATCATACACTGGGAGTAGAGTGTAGTGAGGCTCTTTTCACTTTTTTTCCAGCACATTTCTTTCCAAAAAAAAATAAAACTCCTTCCATCTCTATCCTCCTATCCTACTAAGTTACATAACGCACATTTGTATGACTCAGTAAATGTGGCAGAATATTGGACAAAGAAATCTTTTTTTTTTCTCCAATAAAGGTTGTAGAAAAAAATATTAATTGTTAAATCAAACTGAGCCATATTGTGGCCTTGGAAAAATCATGTGTCTAGGAGTCATTAAGATAATATATGTTACTCTATGAACTTGGATAAATGTAAATAGTTGTAGAGGAGCTTCAGACCTTTTGTTCATAGGGTTGCTATGAGTTGTGCTCAACTCAAAGGCAATCAACAACACAATAATAATATTAATAGTTTACCTAGTGACAGAAAACAGAGTAGTAGAGGTAAATATGAACATAAATATACTGAAAAATGAAGGTAAGAATGTAGTTTCTAAAGTATAGGTAAAGAAGACATCAAGGCCTTACATATCATTCAATCAAGCCTACTCCCACACTATATCAATCTTCTACTGTTATTTATAAAGTTTTTAAAGAAAATTTAAGATAGTTTAAGGGATTTTTTTAACCGGTATTTTCAAAAAAATACTAGAAATTCATTGTCAGATACAGTCTTGGGCTGGATATGCCACTGAAACCTATCCTCTGTGGGTGACTCTAACAGTGTTTAAGGTATCAATGACATAGCTTTCAGCATCACAGCAATACATACAGCATCGCAGACTGGGAAACCTAACAGACTGCAAATTCACATATTCATACCATACACAAGAAAAAATTCAAATAAAATAAAAATGAAAATACTTGTGGGATGAAAATGGCCAGGCCCATTGGTCCAATAGAGGTTAATGGACCCCTTGAGAATATAGCCTTCAGCCACTCTTCAAAACACAGAACCTTTAAGGGAACTAATAACTCTAGAAGGCACTCATTCTTTAGAATTAGCCACTATCCATGTCAAAAGGGCAATATTTGCCCAAGGATAAGTCTCAGAAGACAGGAAGGGGTAGGATAGAAGGATTAATAGAAATCAGAATTATAGACAGATAGAACAGCACTGTTATATTGTGGATATTGAAATTAATACTATGAAACAAAATGTGAACTGATGGTTGAATGGAAAACTGATTTACTTTGTAAATGTTCACTCAAATCATAATAGAAATAAAAACACAAAAAGAAAATAACAAAAATCACTCAATGAATTCAGAAAAAGATATTTGACATTTTTATAAAATTTCAAATGTCACAGACAAAGGAAAAAAATCCTTCAAAGATTCCTCAAAATACATTTAAAATTTCATGTTTGAAAAAATGAAATATGAATAACAATAAAAACAACTAAAATTCAAATATGCATATTGATAATGTGTGTCACAAAGAATAGACTGGAATATTTCTTAGCAGCAAATATGATGAGACTTTGTCTCACATGCATTGAGTATGTTAAAAAGAGAGGCCAGGCCTTGCAGAAAGACATAATACTTGGTAAATTAGAAGTAAGCTAAAGAGAAACAGCCTATCAGCAAGATGGATTAACGCAATGCCTACAACTGTGAACTCAGGGATAGTAGCAAGTAGGAAGATTGCACAGGTTGAAGCTATATTCTCTTAGGTGGTACCTAGGATTTCTATTTAACAACAACAGGTAAATTCTTAGAAAAAATAGGGAAGGAATATTAGGAATTGTTGTTGTTGTTGTTGTTAAGTGCCATTGAGTCGCAGGCGACTCATAGCGACCCTATGAAGTAGCGTCCTCGACACTTGGGTGCCTTTCATCCTCTTTCCAGGTTCATAGGGTTTCCGGAGGCAAGCTGTTATGGAAGTGGACGCCACTCACCCTTTCAAGTTCATAGAAAAGGAAACAGCAATAAAATCTTTTCAGCAATACTTACCTTAAGAGAAATGTCCATTACATCTTTTAAGAAATTCCCTGAGATTTTTGCTCTAAGTCACCTTCTAGGATGAAACTGAAAGCTCTCCAAGAAGCTGCCTCTCAAATAAATGACTGGCCTGGAAAATAGACAATCACACCTGTGAGGAATGTGCTTCTTGGAGCAAGCAGTTACAAAAATTCTAAAGGGCAACATAAGCCCAAACGCAAAGGTAAAAAAGTAGAAAGAAACAGAGAAAGCAGACAAATGGAAATGGGGACCTCAGGGTGAAAACAGGAAGCTCATTGATAGACATACTAGGCAAATTTCCACCATTGTCACATTTGTTCGTGAATTATTAAATGGAAATCTAATTTACATTGTAAAAATTGACTGAAAGCACAATGAAACAGGAAAAAAGGGAACACACCTTTTCATCTGTAAAATTTTATACATATCATGTAGGAAACAATCCAGTGGTTTTTTTATTATCTTTAGTTTAGCCTGTGGAAAAATCACTTATGATGGACGTTGGCTAAAAGCAAAGGTACTAGAAAGACATTTACTTGTGTTTTATTGACTATTCAAAGACATTTGATTATATGGATCATGATAAATTATGGATAACCTTGAGGAGAATAGGAATCACAGAACATTTAATTGTGCTCATGTGAAACCTATACATAAACCAAGAAGCAGTTGTCTGAACAGAACAAAGGGTAATTGCCTAAATTAAAATAAAGGAAAAGGAAGCAACAGATTTATATTTTTTTTCTCCATAAATATTGAGTGAGCATGCTGAAAATATTATTCAAGAAGATGGATGGATGATATGAAGAAGAATATGGTATATGAATTAACACCCAATGAAAATGAGTGCACTGGGAAAATTGTCTTTTGAGAATCTCTTTAAAGTGTTAATGAACAAGGATGTCAGCTTAAACACTAAGGTGGACCTGAACCAAGCCTTAGTATTTTCCATTGCTTTATATGGATGGGAACACTAAGGAAGACTAAAAAATAATTTATGTCTTTGAATTGTGGTTTTGGAATAGAGTACTCAATATTCCATGGACTACCAAGAGAATAAACAAGGCTGTTAGAAGAAGTACAACCACAGCCGTTCTCAGAAAAAAAGGATGATGAAATATTATCTCACAACCTTTAGGTATCTTATTAGGAGGGATCAGTACTTGGGAATGAGGAAGGAGGAATATAAAACATTTTAGGAAAGGATCAGAGAAAAAGTTGAAGGCCTTCAACAAGATGGTTTGATACAGTGACTGTAACAATGAGTTTGGGCATATTAAATTTCGAGAATGGCACAGAATAGCTCACGGTTCAGGTCTGTTGTTCAAAAGGCTACTGAGCTGTGGTTAATTTAATTGCATGCAACAACAATAACATGCAAGCAAAATTTTTGGAAAAAGCACTAAGCAATGTCTCTTAAAATCATAATATAGAGATCTGTGACTCAGAGGTATGCTTTTACATGTGAAAATGTCCTCCATATACAAGGTATATTGAGTTTTTTAAAATAACTATAAACTCCATAAATAATTATTAGTAGGAAATAAATGAATATATATACATATATATAATATTGTTGTTGTTGCTGTTGTTGTTATGCACTGTCAAGTCGCCTGCAACTCATAGCGACCCTACGTACAACAGCCCTAAACTCTGCCCTGTCCTGTGCCAATCTCACCATCTCCAAAACACCTACCCCCAACACCCAGTCAATGAATCAATCCATCTCACTGAGGGTCTTCCTCTCCTGCGCTATCCCTCCACGCTCCCAAACATGACATCCTTCTCCAAGGACTGGTCCCTCCCTGCAACATGTCCAAAGTATGTCAGAAAAAGCTTCAGAATCCTTGCCTCCAAGAAGCAGTCCAGCTTCTCTCTCCCCAGGACAAATCTGTTCGTTTTCTTCCAACACCACAGCTAAAGGTATCAATTATCCTTCTATTATCTCTAGTCCTTCTCCAGCTCTCTAATGCATAGCAAGTGATTGCAAAGACCATGCCATGGATCAGGCACACCTTAGTCTCCAGGTAGACATCATTGCACTTCAGTATTTTAAAGAGGTCTCTAACAACAGACTAGCTGCTGGTGCCAAGAGTGTGGACTGTGGAGCCAAGCAAAACAAAACTAAACAATCTCAAGCTCTTCAAATAGCCCTGTGGTGAGAATCTTTTTGTTTTCTTGATATTGAGCCGCAATCCATACTGGAGACTGCAGTCCCTGGCCTTCCATAGAAAGTGCTTCAGGTCCTCCTCCATTTCAGCAAGTAGTGTTGTTTCATCTGCATAATGTAGATTGTCGATATGATTCTTCCTCCAATCCTGATGTCACATTTTTCCTCATAGAACCCAGCCTCCAAAAAAAAAAAAAAGAACCCAACCTCCGAGATAATCTATTCTGTATAAAGATACAAAAGGTATAGAGAATGGCTGCAGCCCTGGTATACACCCTTCCTAATTTTGAACCATGCAGTGTTTCCCTGCTGTGTTCTGACAACTGCCTCCCAGTCCAAGTATAGGTTTCACATTAGCACAATCAAGTATTCTGGGATTCCCATTCTTCTCAGAGTTAGCCACAGTTTGTCATGATCCACACAGTCAAATGCTTTTGCATAATCAATGAAATGAAGTTAGACATTCTTCTGGTATTCGTTGCTTTCAGCCAAGATCCATCTAACATTGGCTACAATATCCCTCATATCACGACCCAGTCTAAACACAGCTTGTACTTCTGTTAGTTTTCTGCTGATGTGCTGTTCCAGTTGTTTTTGGATAATCTTCATCAGAATCTTGCTCGCATGTGATATCAATGTTATTGTTTGATAGTTTCCACACTCTGTGAGATCACCTTTCTTTGGAATGGGAACAAATATAGATCTCTTCCAGTCAGTTGGCCAAATGGTTGTTCTCCAGATTTCTTGGCACAACTTGGTGAGCACATCTAGGGCAGCATCTCTTAGTTGAAATATGTCAATTGGTATGCCATCAATTCCTGGGACCTTATTCTTCATCAATTCTTTCAAAGCAGCCTGAACTTCTTCCTTCATCACCATAGGCTCTTGCTCATACGTTGTTTCATTAAATTCTTATATATTGTGAAATAAGATAGATGATAGATAGATAGATAGATGTAGATATATAGATATATCTATCTCTATCTCTGTCTCTGTCTCTGTCTCTATCT
>NW_006400130.1:1694416-1700991 GCF_000299155.1 Elephantulus edwardii
TTCTTGACATTGAGCCTCAATCTGTATTGGAGGCTGCAGTCCTTGACACTCTGCAGCAGGTGCTTCAGTTCCTCTTCATTTTCTGCAAGCAGAGTTGTGTCATCTGCATAATGCAGATTGTTGATAAATCATCCACCAATCTTGACCCCACATTTCTCCTCATAAAGCCCAGTCTCCCGGATAATCTGTTCTGCATATAGGTTGAAAAGGTATGGAGGTAGGATGCATCCCCGGCCTACGCCCTTCCCAATTTCGAACCATGCAGTGTTCTCTTGCTCTGTTCTGATGACTGTCTCCTGCCTCCTGGTCCAAGTATAGGTTTCACATTAGCACAATCAAGTGTTCTGGGATCCCCATTCTTCTCAGAGTCAGCCACAGTTTGTTATGATCCACACAGTCAAATGCCCTTGATAGTCAATGAAACACAGATAGGCATTCCTCTGGTATTCTCTGCTTTCAGCTAAGATCCATCTAACATCAGCTACAATATCCCTAGTACCACAACCATGTTTTTGTTTTGTTTTGTTTTGTTTTCATTATACTCCAATGCAATTTTTAGATTCAATATGTATGCTGAGCACATTATCTGAGAAGCTGGACTCTATGAAGAGGAGTGTAGCATCAGGATTGGAGGGAGACTCATCGATAATCTACGTTATGCAGATGACACAACATTGCTTGGTGAAACTGAGGAGGACTTGGAGTACTTGTTACAGAAGATCAGGGAATGCAGCCTTTAGTATGAACTGCATCTGAATGTTAAGAAAACAAATATAATTACCACTGGACAAAAAGATAACATTATCATGGATGGAGAAGAGATTGAAACTGTCAAAAGCGTCATCGTGCTTGGATCCACAATTAACATACTTGGTACTAGCAGTCAGGAAATAAGGAGGCATATTATATGGGAAAATCTGTAGACAACGACCACTCTAAATTATTGAAGAATAATGAGGTCAATTTGAGGACTATGGTGTATCTGATTCAGGGCATGGTCTTTCTGATCACTTATTATGCATCTAAGAGATGAACAATGAAAAAGATGACAGAAGAATTGATGCCTTTGAGCTGTGGTATTGGAGAAGAGCACTGAACCTCCCATGGATGACCAAGAGAACAGATACATCTTGGTGAAGGTGCAGCTGAAGTGCTCTTTGGATGCAAGCCTGATAAGGCTTTACCTCACATACTTTGGGCATGTTGTTTGCAGAGGGTATTCCTTAGAGAGGGACATAATATTGAGAAGGGGGGAAGACCAATGAAAGAAAGGAAGACCTTCAACCAGGCGGATTGACATGGTGACTGCCACAATAGGCTCTTGTGTGCCAGAAAGTGTAAGGATGGCAGAGGATAAAACAAGGCTCACATCTTTGGTTCATAGGGTCACTGTGAATTGTATTGGACTCGATGGCACCTAACAACAACAGTATATCATTTAATTGCCTATCTATATAAATGCAGGAAGTTCTGGTGGCTTAGTTGCAAGAAGCTGCAGCGCAATACCAAAAGTGGTCTTGGCCACTAGCTGCTCCACAGAAGGATGAAAAGTCTCCTCCTGTGTGATTAACTTCCTCTGAAAATCCACTGGATAGTCAGCTATGGGTTGGTTCAGACTCTACAGTACACAACATGTTGTTGATTGCCTTCGAGTCGAGCACGACTCATAGTGACCTTATGAATACAAAAAGGCCTGAAGTCCCTCTATAACCATTGACATGTATCAAAGTTCATAAAGTTTCTAGAGGTATGTTTTTAGGAAGTGGATGTCACTCCTGTTTCTAAACCTGTTGTAACATGTTATTGTTGTTATGTGTCTTTGAGTCGCCTGTGATGTATAGAGACCCTGTGTATGGCAGCTCTGAACCCTTCTCTATCCTGAGCCAGTCTCACTAAATCTGATACGCCAACCCCATTGCTCCAGTTACTGTATCAATCCTTTTCATCCATCCGGGATCTACCTCTCCTGTGCTGTCCATTCACCCTTCTGAGCATGATGTCCTTCAAAGACTGATCCCTCCTGGCTATGTGCCCAAAGTAAGTCAGGAGGAGCTTCAAAATCTTGGCCTCCAAGAAGAGACTTGGTTTCATCATCTCCAAAACAGACTTACTTATTTTCCTGGCAGTCCATATTATGTTCAAAACTCTTTTGCAGCACTACAACTTGAAGACATCTGTTCTTTTGTCATCCCTAGTCATTATCCAACTCTGAAGCATAGTAAGTAATTGAGAAGACCATGGACTGGATTAGGCATACCTTTGTATCTAGATTGACATTGTTGCTCTTCAGCACTCTGGAGAGATCCATGACAGCAGATTTTCTCAATGCAATTTGTCTTTTGATTTCCTGACTGTTGGTGTTGAAAGTGTTGATTGTGGATCCAAGCAAGCCGTAATTGCTAACAACCTCAATATCTTCTCCATCTATCATGGTCTGTCAATTGGTCCAGTGGTGAGAATCTTTGTCTTCTTGATATTGAGCTTCAATCTGTATTGAAAACTTCAGTCCTTGACCTTTTGCAGTAAATGCTTCAAGTCTTCTTCAGTTTCAAAATGCAAGGTTGTGTCATTTGCATATTGCATGTTGTTAATAAGTCTTCTCCCAGTCTTAAAACCAAATTTCTCCTCATTAAGCCCTCCTTCCTGACTGATCTGTTGTGCATACAGATTGAAAAGGTATGGGGACAGAACATATCACTGATACCTTTTCTGATTTTGTACCACACACACATTGTTTCCTTGCTTGTTCTCTATACTTGGTCTAAACAGTCCTCTCCCTGAGTATCTATGGTTGCCTGAACATTTACCTACAACCACAACACTTTTTATTGGTTTCTTTTTTTAGTTCTTCCACTGAGAACATAAGAGAAGTGGTGTATCTTACAAATCGGTTAAAAATACTTTATTATTATTGATACTGTAACTGGCTCTTAAAATATTTGAGAATCGACATATTAAAAGAATGAGAAAGGATGGGGGAAAAGGAATTGGAGAAAACTACACTGAAGGGTGAGGAAGAGAGAATAATATTAAGCCAAATACTAAGTCATTAGCACAAACTGTTACTGTAAAAAGAATGAGAACTTCAAATCCTCAACAGCAAAAAGAAAAATTGTCCAATTTAAAAACAGGAAGAAAACATGAACAAACACATCACCAAAAAGTACACTTAGCCAGCCAACAAACAAATTAAGAAATATCCATAATCATTAGCTCTTTTATACTGGTTTATTTAAAAATTCATATGTTGTTGTTGTTATGTGCCATCGAGTCACTTGTGACTCATAGCAACTTTAGGTACAACAGCCCTAAACTCTGATCTGTCCTGTGCCAATCTCTATATGCCCATCCCAATTACCCCAGTCACTGAATCAACCCACCTCATAGAGGGCCTTCCCCTCCTGTGCTGTCCTTCCACCCTCCCAAGCATGATGTCCTTCTCCAAGGACCGGTCTCTCCTCACAACATGTCCAAATTATGTTGGATGGAGCTTTAGAATCCTTGCCTCCAAGGAGCAGCCTGGTTTAACCTCCTCCAGGATGAATCTGTTTGTTTTCTTAGCAGTCCATGATACTTTCAATGCTCTTCTCCAGCACCACAGCTCAAAGGCATCAATTCTTCTTCTATCTTCCCTAGTCATTGTCCAAATCTCTGGCACATAACAAGTGATTGCAAAGACAATGGCCTGTATCAGACGCACCTTACTCTCCAGAGAGACACCATTGCTCTTCAGTACTTTGGAGAGGTTCCTAACAGCAGACTTTCCCATTGCAATACGTCTTTTAATTTCCTGGTTACTGGTGCTGAGAGTGTTGACTGTGGATCCAAGAAAACCAATGCTGTGAACAATCTCAATCTCCTCACCATCCATCCTGATGATGCCAATTGGTCCAGTGATGAGAATCTTTGTCTTCTTCACATTGAGCCTCAATCCATATTGAAGGCTGCAGTCCTTGACCCTCTGCAGCAAGAGATTCAAGTCTTTCCCAATTTCATCAAGCAGGGCTGTGTCATCTTTATAACCCAGATTGTTGATAGATCTTCCACCAATCCTGATACCACATTTCTCCTCATAGAGCCCAGCCTCCCTGGTAATCTGTTCAGCATACAGGTTGAAAAGGTATGGAGACAGAACACATTCCTGGTGTATACCCTTCCCAATTTTGAACCATGCAGTGTTTCCTTGCTCTGTTCTGACGACTGCCTCTTGGTCCCAGTATAGGTTTCACATTAGCACCATCAAGTGTTCTGTGATTCCCATTCTTCTCAGAGTCAGCCACAGTTTGTTAAGATCCACACAGTCAAATGCTTTTCACATAGGATCTTTCCCACTTACTTCACCCACCTTTCCCTCCACCCACCCAATTTTGTGATACTATGATTAAACACCTCCACCCCTTGAACATCTTCACCCCTCTGCTTCCAACTTCCTACCTCTCCCCCTCATGGATCTTCATACACAGTCTACAATAATGGTCTTATACCATATTTGTCCTTATGGGACTGAGTTAGTTCATTTAGCATAATGTTCTCCATACCCAAGTTAGGTAATAATTTACAAAAATCATTGCTCCTATATGCTATGTAGTATTTCATCATGTGAACGTACCATAATTTCTCAATCCATTTGATGTGGTTGGACATTTGGGCTGTTTCCATGTTCTTGAGGTGGTGAATAATGTTGCTATGAACACTGGTGTACAAGTCTCCATTTGTGCCTCAGTATTCATTTTCTGGGGGTATATTTCAAGCATTGTAATGGCTGAGTCATATGGAATTTCTATGTTCAGCTTTTTGAGGAAATGCCAAACTGCCTTTCAGAGTTGTTGTATCACTTTACAATCCCATCAAAAATGTAAAAGAATTCCTATCTTGCCATATCCTCTCCAACTGTCCTGCTAAATGTGTGCCACTCCTCCTGGAGTGAGATGGTTTCTCACTATGGTTTTAATTCACCTCTTTCTTATTGCCAGTGATTTTGAACATTTCTTCATGTGTCTTTTGGCCATCCAATATTTTCCTCTGTGAAAATCCTTTCCATATATTTTTCTCATTTTGTAATTTTGTGATCGGTCTTTTTCTTGTGGAGGCCCTGTAGGATTCTGTAAACTTTTGATATGAGATCCTTGTCTGAAAAGCTATTGCCAAATATTTCTCTCAGTCAGTAGGTTTTCTTTTCACTGTGTAGGAAAAAGTTTTTGATCATACGATCGCACAGTTTGATGGGTGGAGGGAGGAGTGAGTAAAGGAAATGGGAAAGATCATCTGTGAAAAACAATGTATACAAACTTTCTAAGTAAACCAATATAAAATAATAATTTTATTTTTAAAAAAAATCTGTCCTGGAGAGATTGAATCTAGGCTGTTCCTTGAAGGCAAGGATTTTGCTTCCAGTCCTTAGGGAAGAAGCTCATGTTTGGAAGGGAAGCGGGTCAGCACAGGAGAGGAAGACCTTGTATAAGAGAGACACAGTATTTGTGACAATGAGGTCAAGTGTGTCAGAGATGGTTAGATTGGCCCAGGACAGTGTAGAGTTCAGAGCTATTGTTCATTGGTTCACTGTGAGTTAACTCAATGGCACGTAACAGTCACAAAGTACAATATATTGAAACTTTACTCTATCCTACACCATGCCGCAGTCTCTGCTGCGTCTAAACCCCTTGTCACTGACATTGTGTCCATTCATCTTAATGAAAGAAATTCTTCCTCTCACTGTCACTCCACTTTTCCAAATATGATGACCTTCCCAAGGATCAATTTCTTCTTTACTTTTAGAGATTCTGAAAATAACCTTCCCCTGTGGCTCGGCTTCCATCCAAACAATAAACAGACCCATAAAATGAACAATAACACCAGGAAGCTTCCCATTCTTAAGACATTTAACCATATGAGCTCTACAGGGCAGCACTTGCCCTGTGAAAATGCTTAATTAGAAGACAGAAATGGAGAGGAAAAGAGGACAAATTCAAGTGGGAAACACAGGGGAGAAGTGGAATAATATTATTTGCATTGTTGAAACTGCAATCAATTTCACAAAACAAATTGTTTACAAATTGTTGGGGGAAAATGCAAATTGTCCCATTAACTTTCACTCAAATAAAAAGTTGAAAGAAAGACACTGCATAACGTCAGCTGTTGCTCATCCACTCTGTTTTTCCCACTACTGGGAGTCCCAATCATTCCCCACCACACCATCAATATATGGAGCAACTGTAGTCAGAGAAGGAAGGAGCCACTGGCGGACATAACGCAGGCAGAGGAAGCAGCCCAGGAAAAGAAAACTACTGCCCCTTAATGTCACCTTGTTAGCAGGCCACTGCTGCTGTCCTAGCCAAACATGTTGAAAGAAAGGACAAAGATAGTTTTAATTTGTTGTTGTTGTTATGTGCCATCGAGTCGTTTCCGACTCATAGCGACCCTGTGCACAAAAGCCCTAAACCCTGCTCTATCCTGCGCCAACCACACCGCCTCTGACACACCCATCCCGATTACCCCAGTCGCTGAATCAATCCATTTCATAGAGGGTCTTCCCCTCCTGCGCTGTCCCTCCACCCTCCCAAGCATGATGTCCCTCT
>NW_006400130.1:1702426-1733591 GCF_000299155.1 Elephantulus edwardii
TCATTGTAGTATTTTGCTTTGTCATTCCGAGCAGCCTTTTGGAATCTTCTGTTCAGCTCTTTAGTATCTTTAATTCTTCCTTCTGCTTTGGCTTCTCTACACTCCAGTGCAATCTTCAGAGTTTCTTCTGACATCCATTTTGGTCTTTTCTTCCTCTTCTGCCTTTGTAATGACCGTTTACACTCTTCCTGAATGATATCCTTGACATCCTCCCACAACTCATCTGGTCTTCGCTCATTAGTTTTAATTTACATTTTTAATTATTTTTTATTATCATTAATAATTTTAATCAAAAATCACATATATTTTCAATTCCTAATCATTCATTGTTGCACTTTTCTCCATGCCTACCTATCCCCTCCAATTTGTTCTTCTATTTGAAAAGTAAAAGCAAAATTCTTTCATTGTTATACAATCTCTCCTCCAAAGTCCACTCCACTATTCAGCCTTTGTTCTGGACTCCTATCATGACAGTAATACCTAATCATATATCCCTTTAAACAGTTCTCTCTCTCATATGTTTCAATACAGTATACATAATTTATCCCATCTTTCTCAATCTCCCCCAAACCCCAATGTAAGTCCCATTTTACAACAATGCACCATGCAGTATTTGTCCTTTTGTGTCTGATGTATTACACTCAGCATAATGTACTCTAGGGTCACCCATTTTTAATAATATTGCCTGAGTTCCTTGTCTTTCAATGAAGCGTAGTATTCCATTGTGTGAATATACCACAACTTCTCTATTCATTCGTTTTCTGATGGACACTTAAATTGTTTCCAAGTCTTTGCTATTGTGAACAAAGCTGTGATAAACATGGGTATGCATACATTTGCTTGGGTGGCAGTTATTCTCCGTATTGTCAATCGATATCCTCAGTAGTGGAATTCCTTGGTCAAATGATATTTCTATATGCAATTTTTTGAGAAACCACCATACTGCCTTCCCTAGTGGTTGCACCATTTTACACTCCTAGCAACTGGACCAATAAAGGTCCAGTTTCTCCACAACCTGGCCAGAATTTGTTGTTTGCTGCTCTATTGAATTTTGCTATTCTTACTGGAGTGAGATGATATTTAATAGTTGTTTTGATTTGCATCTCTCTCAGAGCTAGGGATTTTGAACATTTCTTCATGTGTTTGTTTCCCATCTGAATGTTTTCTTTGGTGAAGTGTCTGTTCATATCCTGTGCCCATTTTTCAATTGGGTTGTTTACCTTTATCTTGTTGTGGTGTTGTTAGGTGTGATCAAGGTGACCCTATGAATAACCAATCTGAACACTGTCCTGTCCTGTGTCATCCTCACAATCTCTGACACACTCAAAGCCATTGTTGCAGTCATTGTGTCAACCCACCAGCTCAAAGATCTTCATTTCTTTTGCAGTAACTCCACCTACCCAAGCATGATGTCCCTCTCCAAAAAACTCCTTTTCTAGCAGCATGCCCAAAGTATGTGTGATGAAGCTGCATCATCTTTGCCTCCAAAAAGCATCTGGCTTCAGCTTTTCCAAGACATATCTGATTGTTCTTTTGCAGTCCATGGGATCTTTAGTACTCTTCTCCAACACCACAGTTCAAAGGCATCAGTTCTTCTACTGTCATTCTCAAGAAGGGGATTAAATATAGAATGTATTTTAAAAGTTAATAATTTATATAAATCTAATAATTAGTTACATTTAAGCATTGATTGTACTGAGGTGATGAGAAAATCTATAGAAAGTACAACTAAATGTTTTTATAAAATCAGAAATGGATATAAGATAGGGCACCAGACGAATTTGTTGAGAAATATCTACCACTCCAGATGAATGTTTCACATCCTCCCGAAGTGAGTCTTCCAAGTTTGTTTTAGTCTAACACATCTATGGCAAATGTCATACTGAAAAAATATGTTAAATCAGAGAGAAAGTAGTTGAGAAGATCTGTTCCAATTCTATTGGTCTCTCTTACTATCTGAGTGATTTTAGGCATGTGTGTTTAACCTGGTTGAGTTTTATTTGTAAAATGTAGATAATGATTATCCTTTAGATGATTAAAAAATGCTGCATCAAAACAACTATATCATCTCACGCCAGTAACAATAGCAAGATTCGACAGATCAGCAAACAACAAATGCTGGCGAGGTTGTGGAGAAACTGGAAACCTTATTCAGTGTTGGTGGAGTGTAAAATTATGCAACCTCTCTGAAAGACAGTATGGTGTTTTCTCAAAAAGTAGGAAATAGAAATACTGTTAGATCCAGTAATTCTACCACTGGGAATATACCCTAAATAAACCACAATTGCTATCCAAACACATTTATGCACACCCATGTTTATTGCTGCTTTGTTCACAACAGCAAAGAGAGGAAAACAACCCAAGTTCCCATCAACAAATGAATGGATAGAGAAATTGTGGTATAGTCACACAATGTACTATATAGCATTGAAAAACAAGGTACTCATGAAATATACAAAATGGGTGACCCCAGAGGACATTATGCTGAGTGAAATATCTCAGTCACAAAAGGACAAGTACTGCATAATGCCACTGTAATAACACAGGACTGACATCAAGGTTGAGGGGAAACTGAGAAAAGAGGAGATAAATAATGTACACTGCATTGAAATAGATGAGGAAAGGACTGCTTAAAATGAATATATGATTTGGAATTATTTGCATGACAAGTCCAGACTAAGAGCTGCATGGTAAAGTAGACTGTTGGAGGAGGGTATTCTACAACAATGAAAGAATTTTATTTTTTTTTCAAAGAGAAATGCGAACTGTGGGGAAGGCTTGGGAAAGCAAGAAAAGTGTACAATAATGAATGCGTGGAAATCCATATTCTCTATAAACTTTCATTAAAATCTCAATTTACAAAAGGAAAAAAAAAATAGAAAAAAGAATGCTATAGAATTCCTGCTCATGTTCCTGTCATATAGAAGTCTTTTAAAAATGGCAGTTAGAGTTACTATTTTCAGAACTTTGTCACTGTCCACAGACTTCTCTAACTCAATATGGCCACTATTTTCCAACTACTCATTCAGAATTGACACTCTTTCCACAGCACAACTCAAGGTCTGTTTTTACTGTTTCAGAGCCACTCAAACTCAAAGAATTTGTATTCTTTCTAAAAATTATAAATCCTATTGCTATTAAAGAAAAGCTGTGGTAAGATATGTTGTTGTTGTTGTTTAATGCCGTCGAGTCGTAGACGACTCATAGCGACCTTATGAACAAACAGCCTGAGCACTGTTCGTACATAGAGTTTCCGGAGGCAAGCCATTTTGGAAGTGGATGCTGCTCCTGCTTCCAGATGGTAAGCTATAGTTCTTCTTATTTATTATTCGTGCCCTATAATGTATTATATCTTTCTTCTCAGAGGATGTGTGTGACAGTTTGTTTAGAATTTGTTTTTAGTATCTTTGTGGAAAAGTCTAGCTGGCTGTAGTCCTCAGGAGTGTCACTGCGCACAGATTTCATCCTGCCTTCTTCACTCCTTCACAGATGACAGCAAAGCTCGGATCAGCAGCAGCTTACCCTCGGCCACCCTGGGCAGCCTTTTGGATGACCAGCACTGGCACTCTGTCCTCATTGAACGGGTTGGCAAGCAGGTCAACTTCACAGTGGACAAGCAAACACAGCACTTCCGTACCAAGGGTGAGGCTGATGCACTGGATATTGATTATGAGGTGAGTCCTTGCTCACCTACAGTATTTAGCTCCGGAGAAGCTCCAAAATCAGTTAATGCAAGCACAACTCAGAGGGCATGTAGGTATGGAAAAAATCCTAAGGCCATTTTGCACTTCTCTCTGTACCCATGGCAATCTGAAGAAGCCAAGGGAATTTAGGTGATGAGCTATTTATACACATTTTAAAATCAGAGGGTCCTTTTCTTATTTTCCTTTCTGCTTTATTTCTGCTTATGTTGTTGTTATGTGCCATTGAGTCAACTGTGACCCATAGTGACCCTATGTACAGCAGCTCTGAAGTCTGCCCTGTCCTGAGCCAGTCTCACCAATTCTGACACACCAACTCCCATTGCCCCAGTTACTGTCTCAATCCATCACATCCAAAGTCTTCCTCTCTGCCCTGTCACTCCACCCTTCTGAGCATGATGTTCTTCTCCAAAGACCAGTCTCTCCTGGCCACGTGCCCAAAGTATGTAAGACAGAGCTTCAAAATTCTAGCCTCCAAGGAGAAACTTGGTTTCATACTCTCCAAGACAGAACTATTTGTTTTCTTGGCAGTAAATAGTATCTTCAAGACTTTTCTCCAGCACTAAATTAAAACTTTTATCATTCTTAGTCATTGTCCATTGTCTCTGATACATAGCAAGTAATTGTGAAGACCATGGTCTGGATTAGGCACACCTTACTCTCTAGACTGACATCATTGCTTTTCAGCACTCTACAGAGGTCCTTGACAGTAAATTTTCCCAATGCAATTAATCCTTTTACTTTCTGATGCTGGTGCTAAGAGTTCTGATCATGGAGCCTAGAAAGCAGTAATTGTTAATGACCTGAATCTCATCTTCATCTATCATGCTGTTGTCATTGTTGTAGTTATTTTTAAGTGTCGTTAAGTCATAGATGACTCATAGTGACCCTATGAATGAAGAACTGAACACCTGTGTAACTTTCATCCATTCTCCAGGTTCATAGGGTTTCTGGAGACAAGCTCTTTTGGAACTGGATGCTATTTCTGCTTCCGAACTTGTTTTAATCAGGGAGCTCCACCAAACACTGTCCACTATGGGTACCCATTATCACATTTGACACATCAGTGTCACAGTGTTCAGCTTCACAGCAACCACAAGTTACCTCTGTACAGCAAGTGGACATACCAGGACTATATAACCTAAAAGACTATTTCACCAAAAACAATTATAAATAGGCCCTCGGGCCCTACAGTATTTTACAATTCTGACACCCACATGAGACATAAAGAAAGCCATAAGAGCCAGACCGTTCCATATGTGACCCTCCTTAAGACATGAGAGGCCATCATAAGGTCCAGCTAGAACTGAGATTTACAACACACTAGCCCTCAGCCCTCAGGCTCATGGTGCTGCTAATTAGCCCAGTAGTAAGAAACGTTGTCTTCTTGATATTGAGCTTCAGTTCATATTGAATCAATATTGACCTTCTGCATCAAGCTCTTCAGGTCCTCTTCAGTTTCAGTAAGCAAGGTTGTGTCATCTGCATAACGTAGGTTGTTGAGTTATCCTCCAATCCTGAATTCACACTCCTTCTCATAAAGCCAAGACTCCTGAATGATCTGTCTTGCATAAAAAATTAATAGGTATGGAGATAGGATGCATCCCTGACACACTCCTTTCCTAATTTTGAACCATGCCCTGTTTCCCTGCACTTTTCTGAGGACTGCTTCCTGATCCGTGTAAAGAATTCACATAAGCACTATCCAATGTCCTTGCATTCTCATTTTCTTAAAGATTAGCCACAATTTGTTGTGATCCACACAGTAAAATTCCTTTGCATAGTCAATGAAACACAGGTAGTCATTTCTCTAGTATTCCCTTAATTCTTTGTCTGGTCTTTAGTTATAGGCATACTTGCCCCCCCCCCTTTCTTTCTTTTTTAAATTATACTAGTTTATTTACAAAATTCTAATACAATGCTTCTCACACCAGTTCTTTCCCATTTTCCTAACCCCTCCACCCATTGAATTTGTGCAACCCATGATTAATTCCCCTCCTTTGCCACTCATCTTCACCCCTCTCTTCCACCCTCCCCCACCCCCTAGATACTCATACTCATTCTACAATAATGATTTTATACAGTATTTATCCTTAAGGGAAAGTTAGTTCACTCAGCATAATGATTTTTAGTCCCTACCAAAGTAAGTAATGTTGTTGTTGCATGCTGTTGAGTAGCCTGTGACTCATGGTAACCCTATGCACAACAGCTGTAACCTTGCTCTATCCTGTGCCAATCTCTGTCTCTGACACACAGACCCCAATACCCCAGTCACTGAATCAACCCACCTCATAGAGGGTCTTCCTCTCCTACACTGTCCCTCCACACTCCCAAGCATGACACCCTTCTTAAAGGATTGGTCCCTCCTTGCAACATGTCCAAAGTTTGTCAGAAGAAGCTGCAGAATCTTTGCCTCCAAGGAGCAGCCTAGTTTAACTCTCTCCAAGATGAAGCTATTTGTTTTCTTAGCAGTCCATGGTATTTTCAATACTCTTCTCCAATGCCATGGCTCAAAGGCATCAATTCTTCTTCTTTCTTCTCTAGTCATTGTCTAACTCTCTGAAGCATAGCAAGTGATTGCAAAGACCATGGCCTGGTTCAGGCAGACCTTAGTTTCCAAAGTGTCACCATTGCTCTTCAGTACTTTGGAGAGGTCCCTAACAACAGACATTCCCATTGTAATACATCTTTTAATTTTATGGCTGCTGGTGCCAATAATGTTGACTGTGGAGCCAAGCAAACAAAAGCTGTTAACAGTCTCAGTCTCTCCACAATCCATTCTGGTGCTGCCAATTGGCCCAGTGGTGAGAATCTTTGTCTTCTTGATATTGAGCCTCAATACAAATTAAAGGCTGTAGTCGTTGACCTTCTACAGCAAGCACTTCAGGTCCTCCTCAGATTCAGCAAGTAGGGTTGTGTCATCTTCATAACCCAAATTGTTGATGAATCTTCCACCAATCCTGATACCACACTTCTCCTCAAATGGCCTAGAGTCCTGGATAATCTGTTCTGCATATAGATTGAAAAGGTATGGAAAGAGGACACATCCCTGGTGTACACCCTTTCCAATTTTGTCCAATGTAGTGTTTCCTTGCTCTGTTCCGATGACTGTCTCCTGACCCAAGTATAGATTTCACATTAGCACAATCAAGTGTTCTGTGATTCCCATTCTTCTCAGAGTCAGCCACAGTTTGTTATGATCCACACAGTCAAACACCTTTGCATAATATTACTTCTGCATGCTGCGTAGTATTCCATTGTGTGCATGTACCATAATTTCTCAATACATTCATTTGGGTTTCATCATCTGGGCTGTTTCCATGTTCTTGCGATGGTGAATAATGCTGCTATGAACACTGGTGTACAAGTCTCCATTTGTGCCTCATTTTTCATTTACTCAGTGTATGTTCCAAGCAGTAGAATAGATGGGTCATGTGGAATTTCTATGTTTAGCTTTTTTTTAATTGATATTTTAATGAAAGTTTTTAGAGAACATGGATTTCCATTCATTCATTGTTGCACGTTTTCCTCCCTGCATATCCCCTCCCCCTTAGTTTGCTTTTCTCTTTGAAAAAAAAAATCTTTCAATGTTATGCAATACCCGCCTCCCAGTCCGCTTTACTATGCAGCTCTTATTCTGAACTGTTGTCATGCAAATAATATGTACTCACTAAGCTGTTCTCTCTTTGAAAAATCACTAGACCACTTTCCAAAGTGGTTGTAACATTGTACAATCCCACCAACAGTTTATAAGAGTTCCTATTTAGCCACATCCTCTCCAACATGTATTACTTGCTGTCCCGTTAATCTTTTCTGCAGTTACTGGAGTGAGATGTTTTTTTTTTAGTTGTATCTCTCTTCTAGCCAGTGATTTGAAGCATTTCTTCATGTGTCTGTTAGCCATTCAAATACCTTCCTCTGTGAAAATGCTTTCCATACTTTTTTGCCCATTTTGTAATCATGTCATCAATCTTTTTCTTGTGGAAGCCCAGGACCATAATTAGTTGAATTAGCAGATTGTACATCAATTATGAATGAGCTGTATCTAAAGGATTCTGCAGTCTTCACACTAGACATTTACTTTTCACATTCATTCTTATAAAGGACAAGTGATCAGTGCATTTCCCCATCTCTTCAATACAGGGAACATTATACAAAATTCTTCAAAATAGCAGCCAAACAATTAATCAAACTACGATACTTATAAGATTAGTTTAAGAATAAACAGATTATATTTGTCCTCTACTCAATTTTTTGGAAGGATGAGTGGCATTCACTTCCTTAATATCTTGCCTCCGAAAACCCTATGAACCTGGAGAGAGGATGAAAGGCACCCAAGCATTGAGGACTCTCCTTCTTAGGGTCTCTATGAGTTGCCTGCAACTTGATGGTACTTATCAACAACAACAACAACTCAATTTTAGTACTAAAAAATATAGTTCTTCTTATTAATTTTTCATGACAATTAATTGTTCATATGCAGACATGGGTGTGTAAGAGTTTCTAATATGGAGTTGCTCGCAACCTCCTAAAAACGTCAGGGCTGTGATAAGAAGAAAAAAGCAGTAAATGCTACATTCAGGAACAGGCTCAACCTTGAGGAATGGCATGATCCAACTCTGAAAGGAAAAAAAAACCTAATCTGATTAAGAAGGTTAAAAAGGTATGAATGCTAAACCAGTGCTCATTTTATATTAGGTCATGAATCATGAATTTACTAAAAGTTCAATGTTTTGTTTCTTTTTAAGTGTGTAATACCAGGCAGACAAACCAATGTAGACTAATACATGAGAGCCAATGGTTACAATGTTAGGAATTTTATGAATGGATGTAACAATCAAATACCTTTCTAAAAGCTAAAATGTATACATTTATAATTTTAAAATAAACCCTGTTGCTGTCATGTCAATTTTCAATTATGGCAACTCCTTATAGGAGTTCTGCCCTTACAAGTAAGTACTAGGTGGAATTTGACCTTATAGGAGTTCTGTCCTATCAGTTAGTGCTCAGGTGGAAATCGAATGAGCCAGGCCAAGTACCTATGATTAAATATTTACAAAATTTAAAGTCTAACAACCAACTAAGAATTCTTTTCCAGATTATTTTGTTATTTATAAAGATGGACAGTTTCCTCCCATGTGATTTACAGCCTCCCAAAAACCCACTAGAGTTTCAACTATGAGTTGGTTCTGACTCCATGGCAATGAGTGAGTTTCAGTGTAAACTTGCTAGAAAAATGTTAGTACTCAGAGCCCATATGGATCTATTGAATCAGAAGCTAAATATCAGGCATATTTCTGATTTTAGAAACCATCAAAGTGATTCTTATCAGTCTGCTAATTGACTGGAAGAGATCTATGCTTGTTTCCATTTAAAAAAAATCGTGAACCAACAAATTTTGGAAAATATTCAATACATTATATCACATGCAAGTAAAATTCTTCTAAATATTATTTAAAGCAATGGAACCAATGTCAAATCTCTTAGCTTTGTTATGAGGAAGGGTCTTTCATCTGTTCTTTGGGGTAAAATGCTTGTCTGTCAGATACTGTTCTAAAGCGGAACATCCAAATTAAGACAAAGGAGAAGGATTGACCATCCACTTTCAAAATAATAGCCTTTGAAAATCCTATGTACAATAAAGCACACTTAGATTGACTAGCATATATAACATTAGAGGCTGAGTCTTTGTCTTGGGAATCACAGAGGAGGAGGAACAGTTGCAAACAGACATCAGTGATAGGAATGTGGAATGTGAGATGAATGAATGTAGGCATCCTGGACATTTTTAAGGAAAAAAATGGAACTCACTATTGACATAGGAGGCATTGGTGAAATGCGATGAATTGGCATAGGGCAATTTGAATCAGACAGCTACATGATCTCCTACACCACAAATGAAAAGATGAGTAAAAATGAGGTCATATTCATATTTAAAACAACACCTAGATCCATCTTGAAGTTCAACATTTTGAGTGACAAGATAATATCCATACACAAAGAAGACCTGCTAATACCACTATCATTCAAATAAATATATGCAACAACAATCAAAGCCAAAGAGCAGGAACTAGATGATTTCTATCAACTTTTGCCGTATGAAGTCAATCAATCATACAACAAAGATATATTCACAATAATGTGTTATTGGAATACAAAAGTTGGGAACAATGAAAAAGGTTCAGTAGTGAGAAAATATAGACATAGTGAAAGAAATGAGACTGGAGATAGAATGACAGAATTTTGTAAATCAATTATTTATTCCTTGCAAATAAGAAATGCAAATGGATACTATATACATGAACTTCATCAAATGGCCTACACAGAAGTCAGATTAATTTTACCTGTGGAAAGACTTATTGGAGAAGGTCAGTATTGGTTGTGAAAACTAAGCCAATTTCTGATTGTGAAAGTTCAAACTGAAGCTAAAGAAAATTATGTCAAATCCACAAGATCTAAAATTTTATCTTAGGCTATAACAACTAGATTTAAAAGACAACTCAGGAACATATTTGAGATATTGAATACTAATGATCAAAGACTAGATGAAGTATGGTAGGTTATAACGAATATTAACCGTAAAGAATACAAAAGATCATTAGAAAGACAGAAGAGGAAGAAAAGACTAAGATAGATGTTGGAAGAGACTGAATATTGTTGCACGAGAATGCCAAAATGCCAAAGCAAAGGGAAGAAATCTGAATTTAAGGAACTGAAAAGAAGATTTCAAAGGGAAGCTCTGAAACACAGAACAACGAATTATAATTAAATGTGCAAAGAGCTGGAATTAAAAAAATCAAAAGGGATAAACATCTAAGCTTTTCTTAATCTGAAGGACCTGAAGAACAAATTCAAGCCTCGAGTTTCAATACTTAGAGATGCTATCAGCAGAATTCTAAATGATCCAGGAAGTGTCAAAGAGTATGGCAGGAGTAGACATAATCACTGTACCAAAATAATCTGCAGACACAGAATAATTTAATGAAGCAACACATGAATAAAAAGCAATGGTGATACAGGAGGAAGTTCAAGTTATTCTGAAGGAATTGGCAAAAAAACAAGGCCCAAGGAATTGATGGCTTACCAATTGACATATTTAAATAAACAGATTCAGCCCTGGATGTACTCATTAGGTTGTGCCAAGAAACCTGGAGGACATCTACCTGAACAATGGATAGTAAGATAAACATATTTATACCTGTTGCACAGAAAGCTAATCTGATAGAGTGTAGACGTTATCCAACAATATCACTAATATCACACACAAGTAAGATTCTGCTGCAGATCATCCAAAAAAGACTGGAACTTGACAGAGAACTTCCAGAAATACAAGTTGAGTTTAGAAGATGTTATGGCACTAGGGAAATAATAGCCAGTATCAGATTGCTGTTGGCTGAAACTGAGAGTACCAGAAGAATGTCTAGTTGTGTTTCATTGACTGTGCAAAAGCACTTAACTATGTGGATCACAACAAATTGTGACCGACCTTGAGAAGAATGGGAATCCCAGAACACTTAATTGTACTCATGCAAAGTTTATAATTAGACCAGAAAGTAGTCATCAGAACAGAGCAAGGAAACACTGCATGGTTCAAAATGAGGAAAGGAGTATGTGTGTCAAGGATATGGCATACTTTGTCAATCTATATGCAGAACAGACTATTCAGGAGGCTGAAATTTATGAGGGGGATTATGGCATCAGGACTGGAGGAAGACTCAACAACCTGCATTAGAGAGATGACACAACCTTGCTTGCTGAAACTGAGGAGGACCTGAAATGTTTGCTATAGAATGTTAAGGACTGTAGGCTTCAACATGGATTGTAGCTCAACATCAAGAAAACAAAGATTCTCACCACTGAGCGAAAAGACAGAACCATGATAGATGGAGTCGATATTTTTCACAATTTCAGTGTACTTAGTTCCACAATCAACACTCTTTGTACCGGCAGTCAGGAAATCAAAAGACAAATTTCATTAGACAAGTCTGTTGTCAGAGACTTCTCCAGAGTCTTGAAGAGCAATAGTGTTAGTTGGAGACTAAAGATTGTCTTATTTAGGCCATGGTCTTTGTAATTATTTGCTATAATTCCAGGATCTCTCCAATGACTAAGGATGACAGACGAATAATTAATGCCTTTGAATTATAATACTAGGGAAGAGTATTGAACATAACATTGAATGTCAAGAAAACAGTCTGTCTTGGAGAGGGTGAAATCAAGCTGCTTCTTGAAGACAAGGATTTTGAAGCTTTATTTCACATACTTTGGGTATTTTGCCAGGAGAGACTAGTCCTTGGATATGGACATCATGCTTGGGAGGGTGGAGGGGCAGCACAGGAGAGAAAAACCTGCAGGAGATGGATTGACACACTAACTAGAATAATGGGAGTAGGTGTGTTGGAGACAGTGAGACTGACTCAGAACAGAGCTGGGTACAGAAATATTGTACACAGGGCCACTGTAAGTCCACAGGTTACTGGATGGCACATAACAACAATAACTATGCATTAGCAGGAAAGTGCTAGAAATTCAAACTGGATTCAGAAGAAGCTGTTGCACAAGGACAGTTCTTATGTCAGAAGGACCTTGGCTGAAAAGAAAGAATACCAGAAAGATGTGATCTGTGTTCTATTGACTATGCAAAGACATTTGATTGCTGCGTCTAATCTTGAGAAAAAATGTGAATTCCAGAGCACTTAATATTGCTCATAAGAAACACACATGTATACCAGAAAGCAACTATTAACTCAGAAAGAGAACACTTAATGGTTTAAAATTAGAAAAGTTATGGAAGAAAGTTTACATTATTTATCCATACCTCTTCAAGCTTTAAACTGAACAAATCATTCCAAAAATTGTATGAAAAGAGAATAATGAGGCATCCTCATTGGAGGAACACTCATAAGCAACCTGCTTTGTTCTGATGATACAACTTTGCTTGCAGGAAGTGAAAAGGTATTGAAGGACACATGGCAGAAGATCAAAACTACAGCTTTATGTATGGATTACATCTCAATATTAAGATAACAAAAATCTTCACTGATAGAAATAGGCAACTTTTTATTATATGGAGAAAAAAATTGAAGTTTTCAATGATTTAATTTTATTTGGATTCACAATTAACATTCCTGTTACCAACAGTCAAAACATTTTTAAAAAAAATGTTGAATTGGGAAATCCTGCATTCCACAACCTCTTCAAAGTGCTGGAGAATAATGATGTCAGTTTAAAGCTAACTGCAACTGACTCAAGCTATAGTATTTTTCTATTGCATATTAAACAGTGCATCATCATCATCATCATGGCAAAAGAATAAATGACCCCTTTGAACTGTGGTTTTGGAAAGAATACTGAATATTTCATTAATTGCCTAAGAACAAACAAGTCTATCCTGCAAAAGGTCCAACAAAGATGTCCTTTAAAGTCAAGGATGGTGAAACTTTGTCTCACATACTCTGAATGTGTTGACATAGAGACTAGTCATAGAATGCATTATTATGCTTGGAAACTTAGAGTATCATAGATAAAGATGAAACTTCCAGTAAGATAGATAGTAATTATAAAAATGGGTTCTAGCATATCATAGCAGCATAACGCAAGGTTCACATCTGTTATTCAGAGCTGCTATGACTTGAATTTGGGTGGACACTGCATAACAACAACATGTTAATTCTGATACACTTTAATGTTTGTAAGTTACCATTTAAAGCTCTTTAACTGATGAATTCTTCTTCTTTTGTAAGATTTTGTATAGTAGAATATGTGTTCAATCATTGGGTACTTTAATTTTTTTTTTAGGCACAGTAATCAATGGGATACCAAATTGTCTTGTTTAAATTAACAAATGCAGCCTTAGATGCACTCACCAATCTATGTAAAAAAATTTGGAGAAATAGCCAACAAATTGTAAGAGATCCACATTAATTCCCATTCCCAATAAAGGTGATCCAACTGAATGTGGAACAATTATTAATATCATATGCAAGCAAAATACTGCTGAAGATTATTTAAAAAATGGCCGGAATAATACATAGATAAGGAATTTCCAGAAGTTCAAGCAGAATTTGAAAGAGATTGTAGTGCCAGGGATATAATTTTTGATGTCAGATGGATTCTGGCTGAAAGTAAAGAATACCACATGAACGTCTATTTATGCTTTACTGACTATGCAGAGGAATTTGACTGTGTGGATCATAACAAATTGTGACTGATATTGAGAAGAATGGGAATCCCAAAGCACTTGACTGTGCTTATGTGAAATCTATACCTGGATCAGGAGGCTGTTGTGCTAATGAAACAAGGGAGCACTGCATGGTTTGGAATTGGGAAGGTAGTGTGCTAGAGTTGTTTCCTTTCTCCATACCTATTCAGTCTGTATGCTGAGCAAGTTATCCGAGAGACTGGACTCTGTGAGTGTGGTATTAGGATTGGAAGGAGAGACTCATCAATAACCTTGCTTGCTGACACTGAGGAGGATCTGAAGCACTTGTTGCAAAGGATTAGGGAATGCATACTTCAGTATGGAATGCTTCTCAATGTCAGGAAAATAAAGATTTTTATCACTTATCTGAAAGGCAGTGTCCTGATGAATGGAAATACAAAATCTCTGTAAATTTTTGTTAAATTTAATAATAATAATAAATCTTAAAAAAAGGAAACTGTCAAAAGCTTCATTTTCCTTGGATCCACAATTAATACCCATGGTGACAAGAGTCAGGAAAAAAAAGAGATGCATTACTCTGGGAAAATCTGCAGTTAGGGACTTCTCCAAATTATTCAGGAGTAATGATGTCAGTTTGAGGACTAAGATGTGTCTGATTCAGGCCATAGTCTTTCCAATTACTTGCTATCTATCTGAGAGCTGGACATTGAATAAAGGTGACAGAAAAAGAATTGACATCTATTAACTGAGGTGTTGGAGAAGAGAACTGAACATCCCATGGATGACCAAGAGAACAAACAGATATGTCTTGGAGAGAGTGCAACCAGAGTGATCTTTGGAGGCAAGAATGATGAAGCTTCATCTCACATACTTTGAGCATGTTGCTAAGAGATACTATTCCTTGGAGAAGTACATGATGCTGTAAAGGGTGAAGGATGGCGAAGGAGAGGAAGATCTTCAACTAGGTGGATTGACAGGGTGACTGCTACAATGGGCTCTTATGTGCCAGTATATGTGAAGATGGCACAGGATAGAACATGGCTCAGATCTTTTGTTCATAGGGCTGCTATGAGTCATACTTGACTCGATGATGCCTAACAACAACAACAATAACATCAATATTGATAAGTATTACCTGAGATGCATGTGTGTAATGGACTCTGGTGGTAAAGTATGGAAAATGAAGCAAGGAAAGCTTGGAATCACCTAATACTATATATCATATGTTTCTACTAACACAAAGAAACACTAAATATAAAAAGCCAAAAGGCACAGAAGTTTTACATGATCACTCCTCAAGGACACATCACTTCATACTATAACCACTCAACAGTTTGTCACTGATAAATTCACTTCTGTTTTACTCAGTTACACAAGTGTCCTCCCTGATGCCAGTGCATACTATTCTTGGGAAACAAAACCTCCCAAGAAACCAGATGTAGAAATTTAAGCAGTACTTATGTTTTCCATGGGTTATGAATATGCTAAAGCAAATATTCTGAAGGTTTTTTTGTGTCTTTGATTTATAGGCTGATGGATTGAAGAAGATTGTTGTACTGATTTTACGAAGCCCTTGTGGAAATAATTTTAATCACTTGTTGATATTAGGTGCCATTGAGTCTAGTATGACTTATAGCAACCCTATGAGCAACAGCATCATCCTTGCCTCCAAAGGGCACTCCATTAGCACTTTTCCAAAATATATTTGTTCTTTTGGTCGTCTGTAAGTACCCTTCAAAAACACCACAACTCAAAGGTATCAATTCTTCTTCTGTCCTCCCTATTCATTGTCCATCTCTCAGAAGAATAGCAAGTAATCAGAGAGAGATCATGGCCTGAAGGAGATGCACCGTAGCCTTCAAACTGACATCATTACTCCTCAATAATTAGGAGAGGTCTCCAACTGTAGACTTTCTTGACTGCTGGTGCCAAGGGCGTTAATTGTGCATCCAAGTAGGATGAAGTCATTGGCAGTTTCAATATCTTCTCCATCTATCTTGATGTTTACTATTAGTGCAGTGGTAAGAATCTTTGTTTTCTTAACACTGAGATGCAATCCATACTGAAGTCTGCATTACTTGATTTTCTGCGACAATTGCTTCAATATCATCTCACTTCCAGCAAGCAAGGTTGTGTCATCTGCATAATGCACGTTATTGATGAGTCTCCCTTTGATCCTGAAGCCACATTACTCTTCATATATTACAACTTCTCAAATAATTTTCTCAGCATACAGATTGAATAGGTATGGAGACAGAATATAACCTTTATGCACTCCTTCTTAATTTTAAACCATGAAGTGTTTCCTTGCTCTGTTCGCATGATACCTTCTTGGTCCAGGTACAAGTTTCGTATGAACACAATTCAGTGCTCTGGGACTCCTGTTTTTCCCAATGTCTATGACAACTTATTATGATCCACACAGTCAAATGCCTTTGAATGTTCAATAAAGCACAAAGAAATATTCTTCTGTTATTCTGTACTTTCAGCCAGGATCCATCTGACATCAGAAATGATATCCCTAATGGCATGACCTCTTTTAAATCTTGCTTGAATTTATGTCAATTCCTTATCTATGTACTTTTCTAGCAGTTTTTAAATGATCTTCACCACTATTTTGCTTGCATGTAATATTCATAATATTGCTTGATAGTTTTAGACTTTCAGTTGGGTTACCTTTCTTGGGAATGGAACAAATGTGTGCCTCTTACAATCTATCGTAAAGAAACAACTATTCTCCAAATTTCCTGGCATACACTGGTGTGTACATGCAGGACAGCATCTGTTAATTGAAACAAGTAAATTGGTATCCTATCGAATCCTGAGGCCTTATTTTTTGTCAATGCTTTCAGTGCAGTATCCACTTTCTCCTTCATCATCACTGATGCCTGTTCATTTACTACTTCCAGAAATTTTTCAGTGTCAGTCAGTTCTTTTTTGGTGTGATGATTTTGTGTATTCCCTCCATCTTCTTTTGATGCTTTCTGGGCCATTCAATATATTGCCTATAGCATCTTTCAATATTGTGACATGAGGATTAAATTTGTTTTTCAATTCTCTCAGCTTGAGAAATGCAGAGTGAGTCCTTCCCTTTTTATTCTCAAACTGCTGCTCTCTGCACATTCCACTAGAACACTTTCCTTTGTCCTCTCAAGCTGTCCTTTGAAATCTTCTATTCAGCTCTTTTATTTTGGTACATTTCGCCTTTGTTTTTGCATCTCAATGCTCTAGTGCAATTTTTTTAGAGTTTCTTCTGGTGTCCATTTGGGTTTTATTTTTCTCCTCTGTCTTATTAATATTTTCACTTTCTTTGTGAATTATAACCTTGCTATTATCTCACAACTCTCTGATCTTCGATTATTGGTGTTCAATGCCTCGGACCTATTCCTAAGATGATCTTGAAATAAATAATGGTGTGGTTTGGTTTTTTTTTAATCACTGGTAAGAAAAATAATAAAAGTATTGGTGAAGGTGCATAATTTGAAAATTATATGATTGTTGTTGTTGCTGTGTACCATTGAGTAGGAACAAACCTATAGGTGACCCTCCGGTGGATTTTCAAGAGCAGTTATTTGCAGGAGAGGAGATTGTTCATCCTTCTCCTGTGGAGCAACTTTTGGACTCAGATTGTGTGCTTTTGGGATTGTAGCACAGTTTCTTGTAACTAGGCCATAAAAGATCCCTAAAATTAAAATGTATGTGCTTACTTCTTTGGCAATTCTTTTTTATGCAATCATTTCCACAAGCTTTGAGAGGATGTCTCTTTTATGTTCTTACCCTAAATTAACATAAAGCTAATAGGAAATGTCACTCATTTACTTCAATAGGGACGTTGTTACTCTTTCTCTCAGATTGCAAAATAGAAGATAATATTCAGATATTTTTAAACTTTCCCTTATTGTGCATGTACAACTATCAATCATTCTTAATCAACCACTGAAAAAACATTTTAAAATAAAACAATGTACAAGAAGTATTGGCTTTACTTTAAATAGAAAGTATCTTCTATATTAATATTATCTGGGACATATGTGTCCCGAAGGATTTGGGTAATCTTCTATGAATTATGACTTGGGAATCTACTCTGACTCCTGGTGATCCCATGTGTCAGAGAATTCTGTCTCATGGGGATTTCATGAATAGTTTTTCAGAAGTAGCTCACAAAGATTTACATTATAAATGCCTTTGAATGTATTAAAATTCCCAACTGTTTCCTAAGCAGCTGAGACTGGGAGTGATTTATGGCACACTGAGACTCTGTCCCTAAAACCAAACCCACTTCCACCAAGTAGCTCTAACTCAGGACAGCTTTCTTGAGTCCCTGAGGAAGCTTTATGGAATTTACTTATAGGGACAAACTGCTTCATCTTTGTCCTGGGTGGTTGCTACTGATTTTGATAGTGGCTAAATAGTATTACATAATGCTAGAGGGAGATCTTGTAGGGATCTGGTCAGTTTTTCCTTCTCACTAGGCAGGTGGCTTGGTGGTAAGGAGTTGTGCTGCCAACCCAAAGGCAAATGATTCTATTCTGCCAGGTTCTTTATGCCTTCTCTATGGGAGAGGATGGCCAATCTCCTCCCCTGTGATTAACTGCTTCCGAAAAGTGGTCAGAGGGTCAGGTTTGGGGCAGTGCCAATTTGACAGGACAAAACAACAAAAGACTTAAAAGGTACCGTCCCTAGAAGTTGGAAGATGACTTGACTATTATCATGGAGGAGTGCAAAAAATATAGTGAGCTTTTTGGATGCAGGCTCCCTGCACTGAGAGGCTGCCTTATAGACAAGGAAACAAGAATGGTTGTAACAATGTGGTTGCTAAAAGGTGAGAAGCAGTGGCAAGAATGACCAGCTGATCAATGGTTTCCATCAGTGTCAAAACAGGAAGCTGGCAAAAGACGGCACAGTGACCTCCCTTCCCCCAGGCTGAGAGAATGCCAGGAGGTTTCCCGGCAGAGTAGAACACCTTGGGATATTTATTTACAAGTCTGAAGGTAGCATCTAGGGACCAGAGTCAAGCGGAACTTCTTTGAGGAGAGTGAGAGGAATCTATCCTTCAGTGTTCTATTTTTTTTTGTGTTGTGGAGCAAGAACAAGTTTTTTTGATAAACTATTTCTTTGAGTTGCTTCTGTTACTCCCAGTTGATTCTGATTCTGAGTTGTAAACTTGTTGTTGTTGTTGTTGTTGTGGTTATGTGCCATCAAGTCACTGTGACTCATAGTGACCCTATGTACAAGAGCCCTAAATGCCCTTTTATCCTGTGCCAACCTCGCCATCTCAAACACACTCATTCCCACCACTCCACTTACAGAATCTATCCATCTCATTGAGAGTCTTCCTCTCCTACTCCGTCCCTCCACTCTTCCAAACATGATGTCCCTCTTCAAGGACCAGTCCCTCCTTGCAACATGCCCAAAGTATGTCAGACGAAGCTTCAGAATCCTTGACTCCAAGGAGCATTCCAGCTTCAGCCTCTCTAGGACAAACCTGTTTGTTTTCCTAGCAGTCCACGGTATATTCAACACTCTTCTCCAGCACCACAACTCAAAGCCATCAATTCTCTTTCTATCATCCCTATTCATTGTCCAAACTCTCCGAAGCATAGCACACAATTGTGAAGACCATAGCTTATCTCAATCTCTTCACCATCCATACTGATGCTTCCAAGTGATCCAGTGGTGAGAACCTGCTAACAAATTTATTCCTCGAAAGATCTCATCATTAGCGTGGGCTGTGAGTTTTGTGTAGCCATTGCACTGAATTATTGAACACATCAAAGAATAACAGATGCTATGAGAAGAAACCGTGGTAGTCTACTGGTGAGAAACTGTGCTGCAATTTCAAAGGCACATGGTTCGACTCACCACATGCTTTTCAGGAGAAGGATGGGTAATATATGCAATTAACTACCTCTGAAAGGTTAGCTCTGAGTCAGTTCCAACTCAACGGCACATAACAACAAAATGAGAGGGATAGTATCAGAGTTGGTACAAATTTCTGACTTCTTTAGGGTATATTCCCAGTATTGGAATTGCTGGGTCAAATGACATTTCTATTTCCCACATTTGGGGAAAGCGCCATACTGCCTTCCAGAGTGTTTACACCATTTTACACTCCCACCAACACTGAATAAAGGTTCCAGTTTCTCCACAACCTCACCAGCATTTATTGTTTTTTGCTCTGTTTAAATTTGTTATTTTTACTGGGGTGAGATAATATCTCATATTTGTTTTGATTTTCATTACTCTTAAAGGTAGGGATTTTGAACACAGATATATACACAACCATGTTTATTGCTGCATTGTTCACAACAGCAAAGAGATGAAAACAACCCAAGTGTCCATCAACAAATAAATGGGTAGAGAAACTGTGGTATATTCACACAATGGAATACTATGCAGCACAGTAAACAAGGAACTCATGAAATATTATACAAAATGGGCGATCCTGGAGGACATTATGCTGAATGCAATATCTTAGTCACAAAAGGACAAATACTGTCCAATGCCACTGTTATAAAACAGGACTGACATATAAGTTGGGGGGAACAAAGAGGGGATAAATATTGTATACTACATTGAAACAGAGGAGAAATAGAACAGCTTAAAAGGAATATATGATTAGGTATTATTTGCATGACAACAGTCCAGAACAAGAGCTGCATAATAAAGTGAGTTGGGGATAGGGGTGGGGGATTGTACAACAATGAAAGATTTTTTTTTCTTCAAGGAGAAAAGCAAATTGGCCAGTGGGCAGGAAGGAAAATAAGCAACAATGAGTGAGTGGAAATCCAAGTTCTCTATAAACATTCATTAAAATCTCAATTAAAAAACAAATAAAACAAAACAAAAAGAATTGGTACAAAGTTTGGAAAATGGGAATATGTTTGACCTCTACCTGACATGAATCAGACTGAAGATAATTGTGAATCTCCTTTTTTCTTCTGAAGTTAGAAAAAGTAGAAAAAAAAAATAAAAAGAAACACAGAAAAATGGTGATGTTAAAACCTGGCCTGTAAATAATCACACTTAATGTGAGTAGACTAAATGTACAAATCAGGAGAAAAAGAGTAGAAGAATGAATTTAAAAAAACAAACAACAAAAAACCAAAGCCCTTCAATATATTGTCTACAAGAGACACATATAGTAAATGAGAGAAAGACTCAAAATCAAAGGCTGGGAAAAATATAGCAAGTGAATGACATCCACAAAAAAGCAGAAGTGATAATACTATTCTCTGATAAAATAGATTTCAGAATGAAAATCACCATAAAAGATAAGGAAGGTCACAATATAATTATTAAAGACACAGTAGATCAAGAAGACATAACACTGGTCAACATCTGTGAAACAAATGATAGACATGCTAAATATATAAAACAATTGATAACAGAATTGAAGAAAGAAATAGACAGCACCACAGTTGTGGTAGAAGATATTAACAAACCACTCTCACCAAAGGATAGGTCAACTCAAAAGAAAAGAAAGATGCTGAAGACCTAAAATACAGTCATTCAACTGGACCTTGTAGATATATTCTGAGAACTGCATCCAATTAAACCTCAATTCACTTTCTTATAAAGTGCATATGATTCATCCTCCAGAATTGATTGCATGTTAGGGCACAAACAAGCCTCAATGAAAAAATATTAGAATAATACAAAGTATCTTCTTAGACTATTGAAAAATTATAAAACTAGATGTTATAAAACTAGAAATTAACCACAAGAGGATCAAGCTTATAAACCAACCAAAGCTGAAGTTAATAACACCCTGCTAAATAAAATACAATTGGTGGATTATAGAAGAAATAAGGAATGAAATTTTAAAAAGTTCTTCAAATGATAATGAAAATAAAACATACTGAAGGATCTGGGATATAGCTAATCATAAAGTTAAGGAATACTTCCAGAGACATTCTATGAAGTAAGCAAAACTCTAATACCAAAACCAGGCAAAGATATTACAAAAAAACAAAACAAAACAAAAAACAAAACCCATAAACCAAAACCGAACCAACAAACCCCAAAACTACAGACCAATATCTCTTATAAAAATCCTGAAGAAAATCTTAGCCAATAGAATCCAAAAGTACATCAGAAAAATAATTCTTCATGACTAAGTGGGATTCATAAGAGGTATGCAAGGATAGTTCAACATAAAAAAAAACCCACCCAAAAAACAAAAAAAACCCAATCAACCAACCAATAATCATTGTAATTGACCACATTAACAAAGCAAATAACAAGAACCATATTATCCTACAATTGGTACAGAAAAGGCATTTGAAAAATCCAACACCCCTTCCTGGTTAAGACATTCACCAAAATTGGATTAGAATGAAATTACCTCAATATAGTGAAAAAGACTATAAACATTTTCTTTGTAAATTGGGACCAAACAAGGATGCCCACTCTTACCATTTCTAATCAACATTGTATTGGAAGTACATGTTAGGATAATAGGACAATAGAAGGAAATAAAAGACATCCCAATAGGTAAAGAGATGGTTAAACTATTGCTCTATGCAGATGAAATGTACACAGAAAACCCCAAGGACTCAACAAAAACAAAAACCAACAATAACAAAAAAACCCCAAAAACCAAAACAAAACAAAAAACCCCCAAAACATCCAAAACCAATTGTAAGAGATAGTAGACCAATTTAGTAGAGTGGCAGGATATAAGTTTAATATGCAAAAAATCAGATATAAGTGTAATGTGCGAAAGTGGGATTTCTCTACAGTAACAAAGAGAACTCAGAGAAGGATACCAAGAAAGCGGTATCATTTACAATAGCCAACCATACTTGAGATACTTGGGAGTGAACCTGTGTAGAGACAAAAAAGACCTGTACAAAAATCAGTAGACCATAGGTAGATGGGCTGATTTATGGTTTCTCAATTCTATTCCATTGATCTGTGTGTCTGTCATTGTACTAGTACCACCCTGTCTTGACCACCACAACAATGTAGCAGGATTTGAAATCAGGGATTGAAATTCCTCCTACCTTGTTTCTCTTCATATTATCTCACCCCAGTAAGAATAGCAAAATTTAACAGAACAGCAAATAACAAATGCTGGCAAGGTTGTAGAGAAATTGGAACCCTTATTCACTGCTGATAGGAGTGTAAAATGATGCAACTATGGAAGGCAGTATGGTGCTTTCTCAAAAAGTAGGAAATAGAAATACCATTTGACCCATCAATTCCACTACTGGGAATATACTCCAAAAAACCCATAACCACCATTCAAGCAGATATATGCATACCCATGTTTATCGTGGCTTTGTTCACAATAGAAAAGAGTTGGAAGCAACCTAAGTGCCCATCAACAAATGAATGGATAAAGAAGCTCTGGTACATTCACTCAATGGAATACTATTCTGAATTGTAAAACAAGGAACTCATGAAATATTATACAAAATGAGTGACTCTGGAAGACATTATGCTAAGTGGAAAATCTCAGTCACAAAAGGATAAATACTGCATAATGTAACTGTTTGTAAAACAGGGCTGACATTGGGGTTGGGGGGAGGCTGAGAAATATGGGATAAATTACATATACTGCATTGAAACAGATGAGAGAACTGTTTAAAAGGGCTATATGATTAGGTATAATTGTCATTACAGGAGTCCAGAACCAAGACAGCATAGTGGAGTGGACTTGGAGGGGAGGGATTGTATAACAATGAAAGAATTTTTCTTTTATTTTTCAAGGAGAAGATCAAAATAGAGGAGGAGGGGTAGGCAAGGAGAAAAGTATAACAATGAATAAATGGAAATCCAAAGTCTCTGTAAATTTTCATTAAAAATAAAAATCAAATGTTATAAAAAGGCCTATATAAAGAAAACTATGGAATGTTTCTGCAAGACACAATAAAAGACCTAAATAAATGGAAAAATTTTCTCTGTTCATGAATAGAAAGACTCAATATTGTGAGAATGACAATCCTACCAAAAACAATCTACATGTTAAAGGCAATCCCAATACAGATACTAAATTCCTTTTTCAAGGAGATTGAAAGGGAAATTGTCAAGTTTATCTGCAGAGGAAAGAGACCCTGAGTAAGCAAAGCACATAAGAGAAACAAAAATGAAGTGGGAAGTATAGCACCCCCTGACCTCAAAACCCATTACACAGTGGTAGTAACAACAGCATAGTACTGATACAAAGACAAGCTCATAGACAAATGCAACAAAATTAAAAACCCAGAAATGGACCAATCTATCTATGATTAGCTGATATTCAACAGGAAATAAAACCTGTCAAGTGAGGAAAGGACAACCTCTTCAACAAATGGTGGTGGCAAAACTGGACTGCTACTTACAAAAAGTTGAAATAGGATCCACGTATCACCCCATAAACAAAAGTCAATTCATGGTGGATCTGAGACCTGAGAGTAAAGTTCAAACCCAAAAGTTCATAAAAGACTAACTGGGATCAAGCCGAGAAGCCCTGGTCTACAATATAAAAAGACTGCCAAATAAAGCCAGAAATGTACAATCTGAAAAGGATAAAATGTATGAATCAGACCCTCTAAAGATTAAATCTCTGTGCTCAACAAAGCTCTTTCCAGCAGAGTGAAAATAAAAGCTACTGATTGGCAACAAACATTTGGCAATATCATCTTAGACAAGGATCTCATAATGAATGTTTACAGAATAATCCTGGGCCTCCAGAAGAAAAAGACTGATAATCCAATTACAAAATAAGCAACATACATGGAAAGAATTTTATGAAAAGAACATTATGAAGAGGACACTTGGATGGCCAACAGATACATGAAGAAATGCTCAAAGTCTCTGGCAATAAGAGAGATGCAAATCAAAACCACAGTTAGATATCATATTATCCCAGAAGCAATGGCAAAATTTAGCAGGGCAGTAAGTAATAAATGTTGGAGAGGATATGACAAGATAGGAACTCTTATACATTGTTGTTGGGATTGTAAAATGGAACAATCACTCTGGAAGGCAGTTTGAAGCTTCCTCAAAAAGGTGAACATAAAAATTCCATATGATCTAGCTATTCAGCTGCTTATAATATACTCTGAGAAAATGAGAACTGAGGCATAAAAGTAGACTTGTACAACAGTTCATAGCTGTATTTTTCACCATCGCAAGAACATGGAAACAGCCCAAATGTCCAACCACAACTGAATGGATTGAGAAATTATGATACATTCACACAATGGAGTACTATGCAACACACAGGAGCATTGATTTTATAAATGGCTCTATGAAAAGAAGTATGGCATCAGGATTGGAGGTAGACTCACAAACAGTCTGCGTTATACAGATGATACAACCCTGCTTGCTTAAATGAGGAGGACCTGAAGTGCTTGCAGTAGAATGTCAAGGACTGTGGCCTTTAATATAGATTGAAGCTCAACATCAAGAAAACAAAGGTTCTCACCACTAGGCCTATTGACAGCATCGTGATAGATGGTGAAGAGATCGAGATTGTTGACAGCTTCAGGTTGCTTAGCTCTACAATCAACACTCTTAGAACCAGTATCCAGGAAATTAAAAGATAAATTACATTGGGAAAGTTAGCTGTCAGAGACCTCTTCAAAGCACTAAGGAGCAATGATGTTAGTCTATAGACTAAGGAGCACCTGATATGGGCCATGGTCCTTGCACTTACTTGCTATGCACCAGAGAGCTGGACAATGACTAGTGATGATACAATGAAAGTTGATGCCTTTGAGCTGTGGTTCTGGAGAAGAATACTGAATATAGCATAGACTGTTAAGGAGAACAAAGAAGTTTGTACTGGAGAGGGTGAAGTCAGGTTGCTCCTTGGAGACAAAGATTCTGAAGCTTCATCTGACATGCTCTGGACATGTTGCAAGGTGAGATAAGTCCTTGTAGAGGGATGTCATGCTTGAGAGTGTAGAGGAACAGCACAGGAGAGGAAGACCCTTGACGAAATGGATTGATTCAGTCACTGGGATAATAGGGATAGGTGTGTCCTATCCCTATTAAGATTCAATAAGAGACAATAAGATTCCCAAATGATAGTGCAGGGTTTAGGGCTGTTGTACATAGGGTCACTATGAGTAGCAGGCAACTCCATGGCATATAATAACAGCAACACCAACTAACTTGGGAGGAACTGGAAAGCATTGGACCAAATGAACTAACTCAGTCTCTTAAAGACAATCACTGTAAAAACCATTATTGTAGAATAAGTAAAAGGATTCAAGGAGAAGAGGGGAAAGCAGAGGGATGAGGATGGGGGGGGGGCTTAATCATAGAGTTGCAGAATTTGATGAGGGAGGGAGGGAGGGATGAGTAAAGGAAGGGGGAAAGATTCAAAGTGGAAAACAATGTTTATGAACTTCCTAAGTAAACTAATATAAAGAAGAAAAATCAATGTGCAATGTAGTATCTATAGTATGTGTTTTTAAAAGCTATGAAAATAATTATTTATTTGAAAGAACCTATACTCATAGTAATGCTCAGAAAAAGACAAAAAGAAAAAAGATCAGTGATACTCAGAAATTGTTAACCATGAAAAAGACACTTTATTTTAACAATAACAAAAGGGGTTGGTTTGGGTTTGTTTTTTTTTTTTTCAAATTTTTACCTGTTAAAAAATTTGCATAATAATATATTTACTTGAAAACTCCTAAGATGTATCTGTGTTTCATGAACTGGGGAAGGTATCTTGTTTAAAGGTCAGACAGAGATTCAGGACAAGAAGAGACCAGAGATCTATAGACCTACTAGTAGTAAAGGAACAAGAAAAGCCTAATAGATAAAATTGACAGCTAGTTCTAAAGATAGTACATTACTTATATAACATACTGGGAATTCCTGTAACCAGGTCATATACTGTAGCTGAGATGCCAAACACAATTTGATTAACTTAAATTTCAGTTTCTGGGAAGGTCAGGCACTTACAGAAAGCCCTAGCTAGCTAGTCTTCAGTTTGCTGACATGTTACTTAGCATAAATAATTACACCTTTACTCTGGTATAGTCAGATTAATGTATATATGAGGGGAGGAATAAGTATATAAATGTACATTTCTGGAGAGAGACACTGTTTATTCTGATCATTAAGTGGTAAAGAATTGTATTAACAACACAAAGGTATGCAGTTTGAATTCACTAGCAGCTCAGTGGAAAAAAAGATGGGCATTCTCCTTCCATGCAATTAATTACTATATCTGAAAGCCCACTGGAGGGTCAGAAATGAGTTGATTATGACCTGATGACACATGACAACAATGAGTACATATACATTGTTTGTCGTCGAGTTGTAACCAGCCAACAGCTGACACTCTAGTAGGTTCAAAGGTAGTAAATTACACAGAGATTAACAGTTGTCAAAACAAAGCAAGGAAACACTGCATGGTTCAAAATCAGGAAAGGAGTGTCAGCTTTTCCTGTCTCCATATTTTTTTTTCAATTTATATGCAGAAGACATCATTTCAAAGGTTGGACTTTATGAGAAGGAATGTAGCATCTGGATTGAAGAAAGACTTATCAACAGCCTGTGTTACATAACTTGATTTGATGAATCTGAGGAAGGCCTGAAGCATGTTCTCCAAAATGTCAAGGACTATAGTCTTCAATAATGGCTCAACATCAAGAAGATTCTCACCATTGAGTCAATGGACAGCATCATGGTAGATGGAGAAGATATTGAGATTGTTAACAATTTCAGCTTGCTCATTTCCTCAATCAACACTTTTGGCACCAGCAGTCAGAAAACCAAAGACAGATTACATTAGGAATATCTGCTGTCAGGGACCTCCCCAGAGTGCTGAAGGGGAAAGATGTTAGTCTAGAGACTAACGTGCTCCTGGTCCAGGCCATGGTCTTCATGACCATGACATTAGACAGCTGGACAATAACTAAGGATAACAGAGAAGAATCAATGAGTTGTGGTGCTAGAGAAGAGCATTGAACATACCACGGACTGACAAGAGAACAAACAGTCCTGGAGAAGGTGAAACCAAGTTGCTTCTGAGCGGCAAGGATGTTGAAACTCCATTTGACATACTTTGGGAATACTGCCAGGAGGCACCAATTTTTGGAGAAGAATATCATACTTTAAAAAGTGGAGGAACAACAAACAGCACAGGAGAGGAAGACCCTGAATGAAATGAATTGACACAATAACTGATATAATGAGGGTAAGGGTGTTGGAGACAGTGAGACTGGCTCAAGGATTGGGCAGGATTCAAAGCTATTATGCATAGGGTTGATATGAGTCACAATCAACTCAATGACATATAACAGCACAACAGAAAATCACAAGGAAGTAGGTTGCCCATTCATTTCCCACAGAGCAACTGGTGGCTACCAGTTACATGTCTTTATGATTGCAGCTCAGCTTTTTATCAAGAGGCCACCAGAGCTCCTGCTCCCTCTCCCCTCTTCCCTACTCCTCCCTTCTCTCCCTTTCCTCCTTTTCCCTCTTTTCCTTCTCTCTTCTATTCTCTGCTCTCTCTTTTAACTCTGTCATATAGAATTTAATTTACCTTAATATGTCCTTTTTTAGCTTATCACTTCCAGGCCAAAAAACTAATTTAAATTCATAGAATGGTGTTTTATTTATGCTATTTTTCACTATATTATTATTGTTATAAAATTGTGCCTGACACATAATGCCAAGGGATAAATATTTTTTTGAATCATTGGGTAGATTTTCTTTCTGTGAACTATAAAAGATATACATTTTTATCCTACTTTTTTTTCTCACAAGAATTCTTTAATAAGTTTCCTATTCTCAGAGACAATCCCTTGCTGCCACCCTTACTTGAGTTTGAAAATGCCTAGCAGACAATTCTCTTAGAATGCACAAGATTTAAGGAGTAGCAAAGCATAATAAAACTATTTATTTGGTCATCAAAATAACTACAGGTCACTAGGGAAACTGCTTTCCTGATTATGTGGTAGTATAATTGTGATTGATCTTTTTTTCTTTTAGAAGTTCAGCTAGAAGATGAAAGTAGAAGGCTAATATGGGAAAAGTAAACTGGAAAACAACAATAACAGCAAAAACAAACCCAACAAACTCACGAATAGATGCTAAGAGAATAGTAAAAGAGAAAAAATTGAGAAAGAAAAGGAGTACCTATTGTAATATTGTTATATTATTTTTTAAACCAAAACATTTCTATGAGGAAGGTATTCTTACCTACTTTGTCATAAACATAAACTGCAGAAATTGGATTTCAGCTTCCATTGATGAGTAGGTTGCCTCTCAAGGGAAGCAAGGTCCCTGGAAATGAAAGTATACATTACATTTACCATGAGATCACAATGATAAAAGTCTTAGAATTGCATTCCTTAACATCATTTTTTAAAGTATTTTTTAAATTTAAAGTTGTTCTCATTTTGAACTTGCTATTTTCTCCAAGTATTCCAATAGTGAAATGAGATATGAAGACTTTTCAAAAATATGTATTTACTGCAATTCCAAAAAAGGTGATTTCACAGACTGTGAAAATTATCAAACAATATCACTAATATCACACAAAGAAGATCCTGCTGAAGATTGTCCATAAATGACTTGAGAAGTATATCAACAGAGAACTGTCAGATGTGCAGGCTGGTTTTAGAAGAGACCATGGCATGAGACACATCACAATCAGCGATAGATTGATCTTAGTCAAAAGCAGACAGTATTCAAGAAATGTCTATTTTTTATATAAATTGACTATTCAAAGGCATTTAACTTGTATGGATCACAACAAATTGTGGCTAACCTTGAGAAGAATAAGAATCCCAACACTTAATTTTGCTCATGTGAAACCTATACTTGGACCAGGAAGCAGTAGTCAGAATAGAGCAGGGAAACACTGTGTGGTTCCAGATCAGGAAGGTGTGCACAAAGGATGTATCCTATCTCCATTAAGTCTATATACAGAACAGAGCATTCAGGAGACTAGACTTTATTATGAGGAGGAAGGTGGCATCAGGGTAGAAGGAAGACTCATCAACAATCTGTGATATGCTGGTGACACAACCTTGCTTGCTGAAACTGAGGAAGACATGAGGCATATGATTCAGAAGGCCAAGGACTATAATCTTCAGTATGGATTGAAGGTCAACATCGATAAAGCAAAGATTCTCACCACTGGGCCAATTGGTAGCTTCATGATAGAATAGAGAAGAGATTGAGATTGTTAACAACTTCAGTGTGCTTGTTTTCACAATTAACAGTCTTCGCACTAGCAATCAGGAAGTCAAAAGACAAATTGCATTGGAAAAATTTGCTGTCAGGGACCTTTCTAGAGTACTGAAGAGCAACAATGTCAGTCTAGAGACTGAGGTGTGTCTGATAAAGGCCATGGTTTTCACAATTACTTGCTAAGGTTGATAGAAGAAGAATTGATACCTTTGAGTTGTAATGCTGGAGGAGAGTATCCATGAACCACCAGGAGAACAAACAGGTCTTTCCTGTAGAGAGTGAAGCCAAGCTGCTCCCTGGAGGCAAGGATTTTGAAGCTCCCTCTCATATACTTTGGGCCCATGACCAAGAGAGACTAGTCCTTGGAGATGAACATTATGCTTCAAAGGGTGGAGGAACAACACAGGAGAAGAAAGTCCAGGATTAGATGGATTGATTGACTCAGTGACTGAAGAAATAGAATAATGTCTTTCAGAGATGGTAAGATTGGCTTAGGACATGGCAGAATTCATATATGTTGTATATAGGGTCGCTATGAGTCACATTTGACTCGACAGCACATAACAACAACAACAACATATTAAAAGTAAACAGCTAAAAGTTATGGATTTAAAAGTATATAAGAAAAGCGTATAAAAGTATATTAAAAAGTATATAAACGTGTCTACCTAAAAGAATTTAAACAACCACGCAATGATTGTTGTTGACCCTCCAATGAGTTTTCAGAGGCAATAAATCTCAAGAAAGGAGATTTCCCACCCTTTTCATGTGGAGAGAATGATGGATTTAAACCATGTGCTTTTGAGAATATAGCACAACTTTTAGAGCTAGGTTGCAAGAGCTCCTTTAGTGTGGGTATATCAATTAGTTGATAAATTGTTTAATAGATTAAATAATAACTTTTACTGGAATGTTGTGAAGTACAATAATTATAAAAATTCCTTTTTGAAGGCTACATAAACTACGAAAATATAGTTTTGTGTGAGGTATCATTGAAGATATATTTTGAAAATAAAAAATGACACCAGGCTCTTAGATAGGAAAATGATGTATTTTTTTTAAAATCCACTGTTCTCCAAGTAAGTGTGTTAGTACACATCAATTGTCCAACAAAATTCCCTCATGATCACTTAAAATATAATTTTAATTA